>NW_026972636.1:0-33552 GCF_036711695.1 Zophobas morio
AAACTGTTAAAATTCTTCAGAAACGTCACTTTTGAAGTGTTTTCTTGTACTTTTAAGCCACTCAGATACCCTACGGGCTCGGAAAGTGGAACGAAACCATCAAATTTTAGCTAGAAACTGTATTTTTGTCGATTTTTATTGAATTTGAACTATATTTCAACGTTTTTTGATGGTTCTGAGCCACCAAACACACTTAAAGCATGCAGAATCGACTCAGAATAGGAAAAGGAGACGTTTAGGTCAATTTTATGCATTCTGGCGTTCGTAGATACAAGAAAACTGTTAAAATTCTTCAGAAACGTCACTTTTGAAGTGTTTTCTTGTACTTTTAAGCCACTCAGATACCCTACGGGCTCGGAAAGTGCAACGAAACCATCAAATTTTAGCTAGAAACTGTATTTTTGTCGATTTTTATTGAATTTGAACTATATTTCAACGTTTTTTGATGGTTCTGAGCCACCAAACACACTTAAAGCATGCAGAATCGACTCAGAATAGGAAAAGGAGACGTTTAGGTCAATTTTATGCATTCTGGCGTTCGTAGATACAAGAAAACTGTTAAAATTCTTCAGAAACGTCACTTTTGAAGTGTTTTCTTGTACTTTTAAGCCACTCAGATACCCTACGGGCTCGGAAAGTGCAACGAAACCATCAAATTTTAGCTAGAAACTGTATTTTTGTCGATTTTTATTGAATTTGAACTATATTTCAACGTTTTTTGATGGTTCTGAGCCACCAAACACACTTAAAGCATGCAGAATCGACTCAGAATAGGAAAAGGAGACGTTTAGGTCAATTTTATGCATTCTGGCGTTCGTAGATACAAGAAAACTGTTAAAATTCTTCAGAAACGTCACTTTTGAAGTGTTTTCTTGTACTTTTAAGCCACTCAGATACCCTACGGGCTCGGAAAGTGCAACGAAACCATCAAATTTTAGCTAGAAACTGTATTTTTGTCGATTTTTATTGAATTTGAACTATATTTCAACGTTTTTTGATGGTTCTGAGCCACCAAACACACTTAAAGCATGCAGAATCGACTCAGAATAGGAAAAGGAGACGTTTAGGTCAATTTTATGCATTCTGGCGTTCGTAGATACAAGAAAACTGTTAAAATTCTTCAGAAACGTCACTTTTGAAGTGTTTTCTTGTACTTTTAAGCCACTCAGATACCCTACGGGCTCGGAAAGTGCAACGAAACCATCAAATTTTAGCTAGAAACTGTATTTTTGTCGATTTTTATTGAATTTGAACTATATTTCAACGTTTTTTGATGGTTCTGAGCCACCAAACACACTTAAAGCATGCAGAATCGACTCAGAATAGGAAAAGGAGACGTTTAGGTCAATTTTATGCATTCTGGCGTTCGTAGATACAAGAAAACTGTTAAAATTCTTCAGAAACGTCACTTTTGAAGTGTTTTCTTGTACTTTTAAGCCACTCAGATACCCTACGGGCTCGGAAAGTGCAACGAAACCATCAAATTTTAGCTAGAAACTGTATTTTTGTCGATTTTTATTGAATTTGAACTATATTTCAACGTTTTTTGATGGTTCTGAGCCACCAAACACACTTAAAGCATGCAGAATCGACTCAGAATAGGAAAAGGAGACGTTTAGGTCAATTTTATGCATTCTGGCGTTCGTAGATACAAGAAAACTGTTAAAATTCTTCAGAAACGTCACTTTTGAAGTGTTTTCTTGTACTTTTAAGCCACTCAGATACCCTACGGGCTCGGAAAGTGCAACGAAACCATCAAATTTTAGCTAGAAACTGTATTTTTGTCGATTTTTATTGAATTTGAACTATATTTCAACGTTTTTTGATGGTTCTGAGCCACCAAACACACTTAAAGCATGCAGAATCGACTCAGAATAGGAAAAGGAGACGTTTAGGTCAATTTTATGCATTCTGGCGTTCGTAGATACAAGAAAACTGTTAAAATTCTTCAGAAACGTCACTTTTGAAGTGTTTTCTTGTACTTTTAAGCCACTCAGATACCCTACGGGCTCGGAAAGTGCAACGAAACCATCAAATTTTAGCTAGAAACTGTATTTTTGTCGATTTTTATTGAATTTGAACTATATTTCAACGTTTTTTGATGGTTCTGAGCCACCAAACACACTTAAAGCATGCAGAATCGACTCAGAATAGGAAAAGGAGACGTTTAGGTCAATTTTATGCATTCTGGCGTTCGTAGATACAAGAAAACTGTTAAAATTCTTCAGAAACGTCACTTTTGAAGTGTTTTCTTGTACTTTTAAGCCACTCAGATACCCTACGGGCTCGGAAAGTGCAACGAAACCATCAAATTTTAGCTAGAAACTGTATTTTTGTCGATTTTTATTGAATTTGAACTATATTTCAACGTTTTTTGATGGTTCTGAGCCACCAAACACACTTAAAGCATGCAGAATCGACTCAGAATAGGAAAAGGAGACGTTTAGGTCAATTTTATGCATTCTGGCGTTCGTAGATACAAGAAAACTGTTAAAATTCTTCAGAAATGTCACTTTTGAAGTGTTTTCTTGTACTTTTAAGCCACTCAGATACCCTACGGGCTCGGAAAGTGCAACGAAACCATCAAATTTTAGCTAGAAACTGTATTTTTGTCGATTTTTATTGAATTTGAACTATATTTCAACGTTTTTTGATGGTTCTGAGCCACCAAACACACTTAAAGCATGCAGAATCGACTCAGAATAGGAAAAGGAGACGTTTAGGTCAATTTTATGCATTCTGGCGTTCGTAGATACAAGAAAACTGTTAAAATTCTTCAGAAACGTCACTTTTGAAGTGTTTTCTTGTACTTTTAAGCCACTCAGATACCCTACGGGCTCGGAAAGTGCAACGAAACCATCAAATTTTAGCTAGAAACTGAATTTTTGTCGATTTTTATTGAATTTGAACTATATTTCAACGTTTTTTGATGGTTCTGAGCCACCAAACACACTTAAAGCATGCAGAATCGACTCAGAATAGG
Source organism: Zophobas morio (assembly GCF_036711695.1). NCBI lineage: Eukaryota > Metazoa > Arthropoda > Insecta > Coleoptera > Tenebrionidae > Zophobas > Zophobas morio. The sequence goes on from NW_026972636.1 coordinate 2,984, forward strand.
AAAAGGAGACGTTTAGGTCAATTTTATGCATTCTGTCGTTCGTAGATACAAGAAAACTGTTAAAATTCTTCAGAAACGTCACTTTTGAAGTGTTTTCTTGTACTTTTAAGCCACTCAGATACCCTACGGCTCGGAAAGTGCAACGAAACCATCAAATTTTAGCTAGAAACTGTATTTTTGTCGATTTTTATTGAATTTGAACTATATTTCAACGTTTTTTGATGGTTCTGAGCCACCAAACACACTTAAAGCATGCAGAATCGACTCAGAATAGGAAAAGGAGACGTTTAGGTCAATTTTATGCATTCTGGCGTTCGTAGATACAAGAAAACTGTTAAAATTCTTCAGAAACGTCACTTTTGAAGTGTTTTCTTGTACTTTTAAGCCACTCAGATACCCTACGGGCTCGGAAAGTGCAATGAAACCATCAAATTTTAGCTAGAAACTGTATTTTTGTCGATTTTTATTGAATTTGAACTATATTTCAACGTTTTTTGATGGTTCTGAGCCACCAAACACACTTAAAGCATGCAGAATCGACTCAGAATAGGAAAAGGAGACGTTTAGGTCAATTTTATGCATTCTGGCGTTCGTAGATACAAGAAAACTGTTAAAATTCTTCAGAAACGTCACTTTTGAAGTGTTTTCTTGTACTTTTAAGCCACTCAGATACCCGACGGGCTCGGAAAGTGCAACGAAACCATCAAATTTTAGCTAGAAACTGTATTTTTGTCGATTTTTATTGAATTTGAACTATATTTCAACGTTTTTTGATGGTTCTGAGCCACCAAACACACTTAAAGCATGCAGAATCGACTCAGAATAGGAAAAGGAGACGTTTAGGTCAATTTTATGCATTCTGGCGTTCGTAGATACAAGAAAACTGTTAAAATTCTTCAGAAACGTCACTTTTGAAGTGTTTTCTTGTACTTTTAAGCCACTCAGATACCTTACGGGCTCGGAAAGTGCAACGAAACCATAAAATTTTGGCTAGAAACTGTATTTTTGTCGATTTTTATTGAATTTGAACTATATTTCAACGTTTTTTGATGGTTCTGAGCCACCAAACACACTTAAAGCATGCAGAATCGACTCAGAATAGGAAAAGGAGACGTTTAGGTCAATTTTATGCATTCTGGCGTTCGTAGATACAAGAAAACTGTTAAAATTCTTCAGAAACGTCACTTTTGAAGTGTTTTCTTGTACTTTTAAGCCACTCAGATACCCTACGGGCTCGGAAAGTGCAACGAAACCATCAAATTTTAGCTAGAAACTGTATTTTTGTCGATTTTTATTGAATTTGAACTATATTTCAACGTTTTTTGATGGTTCTGAGCCACCAAACACACTTAAAGCATGCAGAATCGACTCAGAATAGGAAAAGGAGACGTTTAGGTCAATTTTATGCATTCTGGCGTTCGTAGATACAAGAAAACTGTTAAAATTCTTCAGAAACGTCACTTTTGAAGTGTTTTCTTGTACTTTTAAGCCACTCAGATACCCTACGGGCTCGGAAAGTGCAACGAAACCATCAAATTTTAGCTAGAAACTGTATTTTTGTCGATTTTTATTGAATTTGAACTATATTTCAACGTTTTTTGATGGTTCTGAGCCACCAAACACACTTAAAGCATGCAGAATCGACTCAGAATAGGAAAAGGAGACGTTTAGGTCAATTTTATGCATTCTAGCGTTCGTAGATACAAGAAAACTGTTAAAATTCTTCAGAAACGTCACTTTTGAAGTGTTTTCTTGTACTTTTAAGCCACTCAGATACCCTACGGGCTCGGAAAGTGCAACGAAACCATCAAATTTTAGCTAGAAACTGTATTTTTGTCGATTTTTATTGAATTTGAACTATATTTCAACGTTTTTTGATGGTTCTGAGCCACCAAACACACTTAAAGCATGCAGAATCGACTCAGAATAGGAAAAGGAGACGTTTAGGTCAATTTTATGCATTCTGGCGTTCGTAGATACAAGAAAACTGTTAAAATTCTACAGAAACGTCACTTTTGAAGTGTTTTCTTGTACCTTTAAGCCACTCAGATACCCTACGGGCTCGGAAAGTGCAACGAAACCATCAAATTTTAGCTAGAAACTGTATTTTTGTCGATTTTTATTGAATTTGAACTATATTTCAACGTTTTTTGATGGTTCTGAGCCACCAAACACACTTAAAGCATGCAGAATCGACTCAGAATAGGAAAAGGCGACGTTTAGGTCAATTTTATGCATTCTGGCGTTCGTAGATACAAGAAAACTGTTAAAATTCTTCAGAAACGTCACTTTTGAAGTGTTTTCTTGTACTTTTAAGCCACTCAGATACCCTACGGGCTCGGAAAGTGCAACGAAACCATCAAATTTTAGCTAGAAACTGTATTTTTGTCGATTTTTATTGAATTTGAACTATATTTCAACGTTTTTTGATGGTTCTGAGCCACCAAACACACTTAAAGCATGCAGAATCGACTCAGAATAGGAAAAGGAGACGTTTAGGTCAATTTTATGCATTCTGGCGTTCGTAGATACAAGAAAACTGTTAAAATTCTTCAGAAACGTCACTTTTGAAGTGTTTTCTTGTACTTTTAAGCCACTCAGATACCCTACGGGCTCGGAAAGTGCAACGAAACCATCAAATTTTAGCTAGAAACTGTATTTTTGTCGATTTTTATTGAATTTGAACTATATTTCAACGTTTTTTGATGGTTCTGAGCCACCAAACACACTTAAAGCATGCAGAATCGACTCAGAATAGGAAAAGGAGACGTTTAGGTCAATTTTATGCATTCTGGCGTTCGTAGATACAAGAAAACTGTTAAAATTCTTCAGAAACGTCACTTTTGAAGTGTTTTCTTGTACTTTTAAGCCACTCAGATACCCTACGGGCTCGGAAAGTGCAACGAAACCATCAAATTTTAGCTAGAAACTGTATTTTTGTCGATTTTTATTGAATTTGAACTATATTTCAACGTTTTTTGATGGTTCTGAGCCACCAAACACACTTAAAGCATGCAGAATCGACTCAGAATAGGAAAAGGAGACGTTTAGGTCAATTTTATGCATTCTGGCGTTCGTAGATACAAGAAAACTGTTAAAATTCTTCAGAAACGTCACTTTTGAAGTGTTTTCTTGTACTTTTAAGCCACTCAGATACCCAACGGGCTCGGAAAGTGCAACGAAACCATCAAATTTTAGCTAGAAACTGTATTTTTGTCGATTTTTATTGAATTTGAACTATATTTCAACGTTTTTTGATGGTTCTGAGCCACCAAACACACTTAAAGCATGCAGAATCGACTCAGAATAGGAAAAGGAGACGTTTAGGTCAATTTTATGCATTCTGGCGTTCGTAGATACAAGAAAACTGTTAAAATTCTTCAGAAACGTCACTTTTGAAGTGTTTTCTTGTACTTTTAAGCCACTCAGATACCCTACGGGCTCGGAAAGTGCAACGAAACCATCAAATTTTAGCTAGAAACTGTATTTTTGTCGATTTTTATTGAATTTGAACTATATTTCAACGTTTTTTGATGGTTCTGAGCCACCAAACACACTTAAAGCATGCAGAATCGACTCAGAATAGGAAAAGGAGACGTTTAGGTCAATTTTATGCATTCTGGCGTTCGTAGATACAAGAAAACTGTTAAAATTCTTCAGAAACGTCACTTTTGAAGTGTTTTCTTGTACTTTTAAGCCACTCAGATACCCTACGGGCTCGGAAAGTGCAACGAAACCATCAAATTTTAGCTAGAAACTGTATTTTTGTCGATTTTTATTGAATTTGAACTATATTTCAACGTTTTTTGATGGTTCTGAGCCACCAAACACACTTAAAGCATGCAGAATCGACTCAGAATAGGAAAAGGAGACGTTTAGGTCAATTTTATGCATTCTGGCGTTCGTAGATACAAGAAAACTGTTAAAATTCTTCAGAAACGTCACTTTTGAAGTGTTTTCTTGTACTTTTAAGCCACTCAGATACCCAACGGGCTCGGAAAGTGCAACGAAACCATCAAATTTTAGCTAGAAACTGAATTTTTGTCGATTTTTATTGAATTTGAACTATATTTCAACTTTTTTTGATGGTTCTGAGCCACCAAACACACTTAAAGCATGCAGAATCGACTCAGAATAGGAAAAGGAGACGTTTAGGTCAATTTTATGCATTCTGTCGTTCGTAGATACAAGAAAACTGTTAAAATTCTTCAGAAACGTCACTTTTGAAGTGTTTTCTTGTACTTTTAAGCCACTCAGATACCCTACGGCTCGGAAAGTGCAACGAAACCATCAAATTTTAGCTAGAAACTGTATTTTTGTCGATTTTTATTGAATTTGAACTATATTTCAACGTTTTTTGATGGTTCTGAGCCACCAAACACACTTAAAGCATGCAGAATCGACTCAGAATAGGAAAAGCAGACGTTTAGGTCAATTTTATGCATTCTGGCGTTCGTAGATACAAGAAAACTGTTAAAATTCTTCAGAAACGTCACTTTTGAAGTGTTTTCTTGTACTTTTAAGCCACTCAGATTACCCTACGGGCTCGGAAAGTGCAATGAAACCATCAAATTTTAGCTAGAAACTGTATTTTTGTCGATTTTTATTGAATTTGAACTATATTTCAACGTTTTTTGATGGTTCTGAACCACCAAACACACTTAAAGCATGCAGAATCGACTCAGAATAGGAAAAGGAGACGTTTAGGTCAATTTTATGCATTCTGGCGTTCGTAGATACAAGAAAACTGTTAAAATTCTTCAGAAACGTCACTTTTGAAGTGTTTTCTTGTACTTTTAAGCCACTCAGATACCCTACGGGCTCGGAAAGTGCAACGAAACCATCAAATTTTAGCTAGAAACTGTATTTTTGTCGATTTTTATTGAATTTGAACTATATTTCAACGTTTTTTGATGGTTCTGAGCCACCAAACACACTTAAAGCATGCAGAATCGACTCAGAATAGGAAAAGGAGACGTTTAGGTCAATTTTTGCATTCTGGCGTTCGTAGATACAAGAAAACTGTTAAAATTCTTCAGAAACGTCACTTTTGAAGTGTTTTCTTGTACTTTTAAGCCACTCAGATACCCTACGGGCTCGGAAAGTGCAACGAAACCATCAAATTTTAGCTAGAAACTGTATTTTTGTCGATTTTTATTGAATTTGAACTATATTTCAACGTTTTTTGATGGTTCTGAGCCACCAAACACACTTAAAGCATGCAGAATCGACTCAGAATAGGAAAAGGAGACGTTTAGGTCAATTTTATGCATTCTGGCGTTCGTAGATACAAGAAAACTGTTAAAATTCTTCAGAAACGTCACTTTTGAAGTGTTTTCTTGTACTTTTAAGCCACTCAGATACCTTACGGGCTCGGAAAGTGCAACGAAACCATAAAATTTTGGCTAGAAACTGTATTTTTGTCGATTTTTATTGAATTTGAACTATATTTCAACGTTTTTTGATGGTTCTGAGCCACCAAACACACTTAAAGCATGCAGAATCGACTCAGAATAGGAAAAGGAGACGTTTAGGTCAATTTTATGCATTCTGGCGTTCGTAGATACAAGAAAACTGTTAAAATTCTTCAGAAACGTCACTTTTGAAGTGTTTTCTTGTACTTTTAAGCCACTCAGATACCCTACGGGCTCGGAAAGTGCAACGAAACCATCAAATTTTAGCTAGAAACTGTATTTTTGTCGATTTTTATTGAATTTGAACTATATTTCAACGTTTTTTGATGGTTCTGAGCCACCAAACACACTTAAAGCATGCAGAATCGACTCAGAATAGGAAAAGGAGACGTTTAGGACAATTTTATGCATTCTGGCGTTCGTAGATACAAGAAAACTGTTAAAATTCTTCAGAAACGTCACTTTTGAAGTGTTTTCTTGTACTTTTAAGCCACTCAGATACCCTACGGGCTCGGAAAGTGCAACGAAACCATCAAATTTTAGCTAGAAACTGTATTTTTGTCGATTTTTATTGAATTTGAACTATATTTCAACGTTTTTTGATGGTTCTGAGCCACCAAACACACTTAAAGCATGCAGAATCGACTCAGAATAGGAAAAGGAGACGTTTAGGTCAATTTTATGCATTCTAGCGTTCGTAGATACAAGAAAACTGTTAAAATTCTTCAGAAACGTCACTTTTGAAGTGTTTTCTTGTACTTTTAAGCCACTCAGATACCCTACGGGCTCGGAAAGTGCAACGAAACCATCAAATTTTAGCTAGAAACTGTATTTTTGTCGATTTTTATTGAATTTGAACTATATTTCAACGTTTTTTGATGGTTCTGAGCCACCAAACACACTTAAAGCATGCAGAATCGACTCAGAATAGGAAAAGGAGACGTTTAGGTCAATTTTATGCATTCTGGCGTTCGTAGATACAAGAAAACTGTTAAAATTCTTCAGAAACGTCACTTTTGAAGTGTTTTCTTGTACCTTTAAGCCACTCAGATACCCTACGGGCTCGGAAAGTGCAACGAAACCATCAAATTTTAGCTAGAAACTGTATTTTTGTCGATTTTTATTGAATTTGAACTATATTTCAACGTTTTTTGATGGTTCTGAGCCACCAAACACACTTAAAGCATGCAGAATCGACTCAGAATAGGAAAAGGCGACGTTTAGGTCAATTTTATGCATTCTGGCGTTCGTAGATACAAGAAAACTGTTAAAATTCTTCAGAAACGTCACTTTTGAAGTGTTTTCTTGTACTTTTAAGCCACTCAGATACCCTACGGGCTCGGAAAGTGCAACGAAACCATCAAATTTTAGCTAGAAACTGTATTTTTGTCGATTTTTATTGAATTTGAACTATATTTCAACGTTTTTTGATGGTTCTGAGCCACCAAACACACTTAAAGCATGCAGAATCGACTCAGAATAGGAAAAGGAGACGTTTAGGTCAATTTTATGCATTCTGGCGTTCGTAGATACAAGAAAACTGTTAAAATTCTTCAGAAACGTCACTTTTGAAGTGTTTTCTTGTACTTTTAAGCCACTCAGATACCCTACGGGCTCGGAAAGTGCAACGAAACCATCAAATTTTAGCTAGAAACTGTATTTTTGTCGATTTTTATTGAATTTGCACTATATTTCAACGTTTTTTGATGGTTCTGAGCCACCAAACACACTTAAAGCATGCAGAATCGACTCAGAATAGGAAAAGGAGACGTTTAGGTCAATTTTATGCATTCTGGCGTTCGTAGATACAAGAAAACTGTTAAAATTCTTCAGAAACGTCACTTTTGAAGTGTTTTCTTGTACTTTTAAGCCACTCAGATACCCTACGGGCTCGGAAAGTGCAACGAAACCATCAAATTTTAGCTAGAAACTGTATTTTGTCGATTTTTATTGAATTTGAACTATATTTCAACGTTTTTTGATGGTTCTGAGCCACCAAACACACTTAAAGCATGCAGAATCGACTCAGAATAGGAAAAGGAGACGTTTAGGTCAATTTTATGCATTCTGGCGTTCGTAGATACAAGAAAACTGTTAAAATTCTTCAGAAACGTCACTTTTGAAGTGTTTTCTTGTACTTTTAAGCCACTCAGATACCCTACGGGCTCGGAAAGTGCAACGAAACCATCAAATTTTAGCTAGAAACTGTATTTTTGTCGATTTTTATTGAATTTGAACTATATTTCAACGTTTTTTGATGGTTCTGAGCCACCAAACACACTTAAAGCATGCAGAATCGACTCAGAATAGGAAAAGGAGACGTTTAGGTCAATTTTATGCATTCTGGCGTTCGTAGATACAAGAAAACTGTTAAAATTCTTCAGAAACGTCACTTTTGAAGTGTTTTCTTGTACTTTTAAGCCACTCAGATACCCTACGGGCTCGGAAAGTGCAACGAAACCATCAAATTTTAGCTAGAAACTGTATTTTTGTCGATTTTTATTGAATTTGAACTATATTTCAACGTTTTTTGATGGTTCTGAGCCACCAAACACACTTAAAGCATGCAGAATCGACTCAGAATAGGAAAAGGAGACGTTTAGGTCAATTTTATGCATTCTGGCGTTCGTAGATACAAGAAAACTGTTAAAATTCTTCAGAAACGTCACTTTTGAAGTGTTTTCTTGTACTTTTAAGCCACTCAGATACCCTACGGGCTCGGAAAGTGCAACGAAACCATCAAATTTTAGCTAGAAACTGTATTTTTGTCGATTTTTATTGAATTTGAACTATATTTCAACGTTTTTTGATGGTTCTGAGCCACCAAACACACTTAAAGCATGCAGAATCGACTCAGAATAGGAAAAGGAGACGTTTAGGTCAATTTTATGCATTCTGGCGTTCGTAGATACAAGAAAACTGTTAAAATTCTTCAGAAACGTCTCTTTTGAAGTGTTTTCTTGTACTTTTAAGCCACTCAGATACCCTACGGGCTCGGAAAGTGCAACGAAACCATCAAATTTTAGCTAGAAACTGTATTTTTGTCGATTTTTATTGAATTTGAACTAAATTTCAACGTTTTTTGATGGTTCTGAGCCACCAAACACACTTAAAGCATGCAGAATCGACTCAGAATAGGAAAAGGAGATGTTTAGGTCAATTTTATGCATTCTGGCGTTCGTAGATACAAGAAAACTGTTAAAATTCTTCAGAAACGTCACTTTTGAAGTGTTTTCTTGTACTTTTAAGCCACTCAGATACCCTACGGGCTCGGAAAGTGCAACGAAACCATCAAATTTTAGCTAGAAACTGTATTTTTGTCGATTTTTATTGAATTTGAACTATATTTCAACGTTTTTTGATGGTTCTGAGCCACCAAACACACTTAAAGCATGCAGAATCGACTCAGAATAGGAAAAGGAGACGTTTAGGTCAATTTTATGCATTCTGGCGTTCGTAGATGCAAGAAAACTGTTAAAATTCTTCAGAAACGTCACTTTTGATGTGTTTTCTTGTACTTTTAAGCCACTCAGATACCCTACGGGCTCGGAAAGTGCAACGAAACCATCAAATTTTAGCTAGAAACTGTATTTTTGTCGATTTTTATTGAATTTGAACTATATTTCAACGTTTTTTGATGGTTCTGAGCCACCAAACACACTTAAAGCATGCAGAATCGACTCAGAATAGGAAAAGGAGACGTTTAGGTCAATTTTATGCATTCTGGCGTTCGTAGATACAAGAAAACTGTTAAAATTCTTCAGAAACGTCACTTTTCAAGTGTTTTCTTGTACTTTTAAGCCACTCAGATACCCTACGGACTCGGAAAGTGCAACGAAACCATCAAATTTTAGCTAGAAACTGTATTTTTGTCGATTTTTATTGAATTTGAACTATATTTCAACGTTTTTTGATGGTTCTGAGCCACCAAACACACTTAAAGCATGCAGAATCGACTCAGAATAGGAAAAGGAGACGTTTAGGTCAATTTTATGCATTCTGGCGTTCGTAGATACAAGAAAACTGTTAAAATTCTTCAGAAACGTCACTTTTGAAGTGTTTTCTTGTACTTTTAAGCCACTCAGATACCCTACGGGCTCGGAAAGTGCAACGAAACCATCAAATTTTAGCTAGAAACTGTATTTTTGTCGATTTTTATTGAATTTGAACTATATTTCAACGTTTTTTGATGGTTCTGAGCCACCAAACACACTTAAAGCATGCAGAATCGACTCAGAATAGGAAAAGGAGACGTTTAGGTCAATTTTATGCATTCTAGCGTTCGTAGATACAAGAAAACTGTTAAAATTCTTCAGAAACGTCACTTTTGAAGTGTTTTCTTGTACTTTTAAGCCACTCAGATACCCTACGGGCTCGGAAAGTGCAACGAAACCATCAAATTTTAGCTAGAAACTGTATTTTTGTCGATTTTTATTGAATTTGAACTATATTTCAACGTTTTTTGATGGTTCTGAGCCACCAAACACACTTAAAGCATGCAGAATCGACTCCGAATAGGAAAAGGAGACGTTTAGGTCAATTTTATGCATTCTGGCGTTCGTAGATACAAGAAAACTGTTAAAATTCTTCAGAAACGTCACTTTTGAAGTGTTTTCTTGTACCTTTAAGCCACTCAGATACCCTACGGGCTCGGAAAGTGCAACGAAACCATCAAATTTTAGCTAGAAACTGTATTTTTGTCGATTTTTATTGAATTTGAACTATATTTCAACGTTTTTTGATGGTTCTGAGCCACCAAACACACTTAAAGCATGCAGAATCGACTCAGAATAGGAAAAGGAGACGTTTAGGTCAATTTTATGCATTCTGGCGTTCGTAGATACAAGAAAACTGTTAAAATTCTTCAGAAACGTCACTTTTGAAGTGTTTTCTTGTACTTTTAAGCCACTCAGATACCCTACGGGCTCGGAAAGTGCAACGAAACCATCAAATTTTAGCTAGAAACTGTATTTTTGTCGATTTTTATTGAATTTGAACTATATTTCAACGTTTTTTGATGGTTCTGAGCCACCAAACACACTTAAAGCATGCAGAATCGACTCAGAATAGGAAAAGGAGACGTTTAGGTCAATTTTATGCATTCTGGCGTTCGTAGATACAAGAAAACTGTTAAAATTCTTCAGAAACGTCACTTTTGAAGTGGTTTCTTGTACTTTTAAGCCACTCAGATACCCTACGGGCTCGGAAAGTGCAACGAAACCATCAAATTTTAGCTAGAAACTGTATTTTTGTCGATTTTTATTGAATTTGAACTATATTTCAACGTTTTTTGATGGTTCTGAGCCACCAAACACACTTAAAGCATGCAGAATCGACTCAGAATAGGAAAAGGAGACGTTTAGGTCAATTTTATGCATTCTGGCGTTCGTAAATACAAGAAAACTGTTAAAATTCTTCAGAAACGTCACTTTTGAAGTGTTTTCTTGTACTTTTAAGCCACTCAGATACCCTACGGGCTCGGAAAGTGCAACGAAACCATCAAATTTTAGCTAGAAACTGTATTTTTGTCGATTTTTATTGAATTTGAACTATATTTCAACGTTTTTTGATGGTTCTGAGCCACCAAACACACTTAAAGCATGCAGAATCGACTCAGAATAGGAAAAGGAGACGTTTAGGTCAATTTTATGCATTCTGGCGTTCGTAGATACAAGAAAACTGTTAAAATTCTTCAGAAACGTCACTTTTGAAGTGTTTTCTTGTACTTTTAAGCCACTCAGATACCCTACGGGCTCGGAAAGTGCAACGAAACCATCAAATTTTAGCTAGAAACTGTATTTTTGTCGATTTTTATTGAATTTGAACTATATTTCAACGTTTTTTGATGGTTCTGAGCCACCAAACACACTTAAAGCATGCAGAATCGACTCAGAATAGGAAAAGGAGACGTTTAGGTCAATTTTATGCATTCTGGCGTTCGTAGATACAAGAAAACTGTTAAAATTCTTCAGAAACGTCACTTTTGAAGTGGTTTCTTGTACTTTTAAGCCACTCAGATACCCAACGGGCTCGGAAAGTGCAACGAAACCATCAAATTTTAGCTAGAAACTGTATTTTTGTCGATTTTTATTGAATTTGAACTATATTTCAACGTTTTTTGATGGTTCTGAGCCACCAAACACACTTAAAGCATGCAGAATCGACTCAGAATAGGAAAAGGAGACGTTTAGGTCAATTTTATGCATTCTGGCTTTCGTAGATACAAGAAAACTGTTAAAATTCTTCAGAAACGTCACTTTTGAAGTGTTTTCTTGTACTTTTAAGCCACTCATATACCCTACGGGCTCGGAAAGTGCAACGAAACCATCAAATTTTAGCTAGAAACTGTATTTTTGTCGATTTTTATTGAATTTGAACTATATTTCAAAGTTTTTTGATGGTTCTGAGCCACCAAACACACTTAAAGCATGCAGAATCGACTCAGAATAGGAAAAGGAGACGTTTAGGTCAATTTTATGCATTCTGGCGTTCGTAGATACAAGAAAACTGTTAAAATTCTTCAGAAACGTCACTTTTGAAGTGTTTTCTTGTACTTTTAAGCCACTCGGATACCCTACGGGCTCGGAAAGTGCAACGAAACCATCAAATTTTAGCTAGAAACTGTATTTTTGTCGATTTTTATTGAATTTGAACTATATTTCAACGTTTTTTGATGGTTCTGAGCCACCAAACACACTTAAAGCATGCAGAATCGACTCAGAATAGGAAAAGGAGACGTTTAGGTCAATTTTATGCATTCTGGCGTTCGTAGATACAAGAAAACTGTTAAAATTCTTCAGAAACGTCACTTTTGAAGTGTTTTCTTGTACTTTTAAGCCACTCAGATACCCTACGGGCTCGGAAAGTGCAACGAAACCATCAAATTTTAGCTAGAAACTGTATTTTTGTCGATTTTTATTGAATTTGAACTATATTTCAACGTTTTTTGATGGTTCTGAGCCACCAAACACACTTAAAGCATGCAGAATCGACTCAGAATAGGAAAAGGAGACGTTTAGGTCAATTTTATGCATTCTGGCGTTCGTAGATACAAGAAAACTGTTAAAATTCTTCAGAAACGTCACTTTTGAAGTGTTTTCTTGTACTTTTAAGCCACTCAGATACCCTACGGGCTCGGAAAGTGCAACGAAACCATCAAATTTTAGCTAGAAACTGTATTTTTGTCGATTTTTATTGAATTTGAACTATATTTCAACGTTTTTTGATGGTTCTGAGCCACCAAACACACTTAAAGCATGCAGAATCGACTCAGAATAGGAAAAGGAGACGTTTAGGTCAATTTTATGCATTCTGGCGTTCGTAGATACAAGAAAACTGTTAAAATTCTTCAGAAACGCCACTTTTGAAGTGTTTTCTTGTACTTTTAAGCCACTCAGATACCCTACGGGCTCGGAAAGTGCAACGAAACCATCAAATTTTAGCTAGAAACTGTATTTTTGTCGATTTTTATTGAATTTGAACTATATTTCAACGTTTTTTGATGGTTCTGAGCCACCAAACACACTTAAAGCATGCAGAATCGACTCAGAATAGGAAAAGGAGACGTTTAGGTCAATTTTATGCATTCTGGCGTTCGTAGATACAAGAAAACTGTTAAAATTCTTCAGAAACGTCACTTTTGAAGTGTTTTCTTGTACTTTTAAGCCACTCAGATACCCTACGGGCTCGGAAAGTGCAACGAAACCATCAAATTTTAGCTAGAAACTGTATTTTTGTCGATTTTTATTGAATTTGAACTATATTTCAACGTTTTTTGATGGTTCTGAGCCACCAAACACACTTAAAACATGCAGAATCGACTCAGAATAGGAAAAGGAGACGTTTAGGTCAATTTTATGCATTCTGGCGTTCGTAGATACAAGAAAACTGTTAAAATTCTTCAGAAACGTCACTTTTGAAGTGTTTTCTTGTACCATTAAGCCACTCAGATACCCAACGGGCTCGGAAAGTGCAACGAAACCATCAAATTTTAGCTAGAAACTGTATTTTTGTCGATTTTTATTGAATTTGAACTATATTTCAACGTTTTTTGATGGTTCTGAGCCACCAAACACACTTGAAGCATGCAGAATCGACTCAGAATAGGAAAAGGAGACGTTTAGGTCAATTTTATGCATTCTGGCGTTCGTAGATACAAGAAAACTGTTAAAATTCTTCAGAAACGTCACTTTTGAAGTGTTTTCTTGTACTTTTAAGCCACTCAGATACCCTACGGGCACGGAAAGTGCAACGAAACCATCAAATTTTAGCTAGAAACTGTATTTTTGTCGATTTTTATTGAATTTGAACTATATTTCAACGTTTTTTGATGGTTCTGAGCCACCAAACACACTTAAAGCATGCAGAAACGACTCAGAATAGGAAAAGGAGACGTTTAGGTCAATTTTATGCATTCTGGCGTTCGTAGATACAAGAAAACTGTTAAAATTCTTCAGAAACGTCACTTTTGAAGTGTTTTCTTGTACTTTTAAGCCACTCAGATACCCTACGGGCTCGGAAAGTGCAACGAAACCATCAAATTTTAGCTGGAAACTGTATTTTTGTCGATTTTTATTGAATTTGAACTATATTTCAACGTTTTTTGATGGTTCTGAGCCACCAAACACACTTAAAGCATGCAGAATCGACTCAGAATAGGAAAAGGAGACCTTTAGGTCAATTTTATGCATTCTGGCGTTCGTAGATACAAGAAAACTGTTAAAATTCTTCAGAAACGTCACTTTTGAAGTGTTTTCTTGTACTTTTAAGCCACTCAGATACCCTGCGGGCTCGGAAAGTGCAACGAAACCATCAAATTTTAGCTAGAAACTGTATTTTTGTCGATTTTTATTGAATTTGAACTATATTTCAACGTTTTTTGATGGTTCTGAGCCACCAAACACACTTAAAGCATGCAGAATCGACTCAGAATAGGAAAAGGAGACGTTTAGGTCAATTTTATGCATTCTGGCGTTCGTAGATACAAGAAAACTGTTAAAATTCTTCAGAAACGTCACTTTTGAAGTGTTTTCTTGTACTTTTAAGCCACTCAGATACCCTACGGGCTCGGAAAGTGCAACGAAACCATCAAATTTTAGCTAGAAACTGTATTTTTGTCGATTTTTATTGAATTTGAACTATATTTCAACGTTTTTTGATGGTTCTGAGCCACCAAACACACTTAAAGCATGCAGAATCGACTCAGAATAGGAAAAGGAGACGTTTAGGTCAATTTTATGCATTCTGGCGTTCGTAGATACAAGAAAACTGTTAAAATTCTTCAGAAACGTCACTTTTGAAGTGTTTTCTTGTACTTTTAAGCCACTCAGATACCCTACGGGCTCGGAAAGTGCAACGAAACCATCAAATTTTAGCTAGAAACTGTATTTTTGTCGATTTTTATTGAATTTGAACTATATTTCAACGTTTTTTGATGGTTCTGAGCCACCAAACACACTTAAAGCATGCAGAATCGACTCAGAATAGGAAAAGGAGACGTTTAGGTCAATTTTATGCATTCTGGCGTTCGTAGATACAAGAAAACTGTTAAAATTCTTCAGAAACGTCACTTTTGAAGTGTTTTCTTGTACTTTTAAGCCACTCAGATACCCTACGGGCTCGGAAAGTGCAACGAAACCATTAAATTTTAGCTAGAAACTGTATTTTTGTCGATTTTTATTGAATTTGAACTATATTTCAACGTTTTTTGATGGTTCTGAGCCACCAAACACACTTAAAGCATGCAGAATCGACTCAGAATAGGAAAAGGAGACGTTTAGGTCAATTTTATGCATTCTGGCGTTCGTAGATACAAGAAAACTGTTAAAATTCTTCAGAAACGTCACTTTTGAAGTGTTTTCTTGTACTTTTAAGCCACTCAGATACCCTACGGGCTCGGAAAGTGCAACGAAACCATCAAATTTTAGCGAGAAACTGTATTTTTGTCGATTTTTATTGAATTTGAACTATATTTCAACGTTTTTTGATGGTTCTGAGCCACCAAACACACTTAAAGCATGCAGAATCGACTCAGAATAGGAAAAGGAGACGTTTAGGTCAATTTTATGCATTCTGGCGTTCGTAGATACAAGAAAACTGTTAAAATTCTTCAGAAACGTCACTTTTGAAGTGTTTTCTTGTACTTTTAAGCCACTCAGATACCCTACGGGCTCGGAAAGTGCAACGAAACCATCAAATTTTAGCTAGAAACTGTATTTTTGTCGATTTTTATTGAATTTGAACTATATTTCAACGTTTTTTGATGGTTCTGAGCCACCAAACACACTTAAAGCATGCAGAATCGACTCAGAATAGGAAAAGCAGACGTTTAGGTCAAATTTATGCATTCTGGCGTTCGTAGATACAAGAAAACTGTTAAAATTCTTCAGAAACGTCACTTTTGAAGTGTTTTCTTGTACTTTTAAGCTACTTAGATACCCTACGGGCTCGGAAAGTGCAACGAAACCATCAAATTTTAGCTAGAAACTGTATTTTAGTCGATTTTTATTGAATTTGAACTATATTTCAACGTTTTTTGATGGTTCTGAGCCACCAAACACACTTAAAGCATGCAGAATCGACTCAGAATAGGAAAAGGAGACGTTTAGGTCAATTTTATGCATTCTGGCGTTCGTAGATACAAGAAAACTGTTAAAATTCTTCAGAAACGTCACTTTTGAAGTGTTTTCTTGTACTTTTAAACCACTCAGATACCCTACGGGCTCGGAAAGTGCAACGAAACCATCAAATTTTAGCTAGAAACTGTATTTTTGTCGATTTTTATTGAATTTGAACTATATTTCAACGTTTTTTGATGTTTCTGAGCCACCAAACACACTTAAAGCATGCAGAATCGACTCAGAATAGGAAAAGGAGACGTTTAGGTCAATTTTATGCATTCTGGCGTTCGTAGATACAAGAAAACTGTTAAAATTCTTCAGAAACGTCACTTTTGAAGTGTTTTCTTGTACTTTTAAGCCACTCAGATACCCTACGGGCTCGGAAAGTGCAACGAAACCATCAAATTTTAGCTAGAAACTGTATTTTTGTCGATTTTTATTGAATTTGAACTATATTTCAACGTTTTTTGATGGTTCTGAGCCACCAAACACACTTAGAGCATGCAGAATCGACTCAGAATAGGAAAAGCAGACGTTTAGATCAATTTTATGCATTCTGGCGTTCGTAGATACAAGAAAACTGTTAAAATTCTTCAGAAACTTCACTTTTGAAGTGTTTTCTTGTACTTTTAAGCTACTCAGATACCCTACGGGCTCGGAAAGTGCAACGAAACCATCAAATTTTAGCTAGAAACTGTATTTTTGTCGATTTTTATTGAATTTGAACTATATTTCAACGTTTTTTGATGGTTCTGAGCCACCAAACACACTTAAAGCATGCAGAATCGACTCAGAATAGGAAAAGGAGACGTTTAGGTCAATTTTATGCATTCTGGCGTTCGTAGATACAAGAAAACTGTTAAAATTCTTCAGAAACGTCACTTTTGAAGTGTTTTCTTGTACTTTTAAGCCACTCAGATACCCTACGGGCTCGGAAAGTGCAACGAAACCATCAAATTTTAGCTAGAAACTGTATTTTTGTCGATTTTTATTGAATTTGAACTATATTTCAACGTTTTTTGATGGTTCTGAGCCACCAAACACACTTAAAGCATGCAGAATCGACTCAGAATAGGAAAAGGAGACGTTTAGGTCAATTTTATGCATTCTGGCGTTCGTAGATACAAGAAAACTGTTAAAATTCTTCAGAAACGTCACTTTTGAAGCGCTTTCTTGTACTTTTAAGCCACTCAGATACCCTACGGGCTCGGAAAGTGCAACGAAACCATCAAATTTTAGCTAGAAACTGTATTTTTGTCGATTTTTATTGAATTTGAACTATATTTCAACGTTTTTTGATGGTTCTGAGCCTCCAAACACACTTAAAGCATGCAGAATCGACTCAGAATAGGAAAAGGAGACGTTTAGGTCAATTTTATGCATTCTGGCGTTCGTAGATACAAGAAAACTGTTAAAATTCTTCAGAAACGTCACTTTTGAAGTGTTTTCTTGTACTTTTAAGCCACTCAGATACCCTACGGGCTCGGAAAGTGCAACGAAACCATCAAATTTTAGCTAGAAACTGTATTTTTGTCGATTTTTATTGAATTTGAACTATATTTCAACGTTTTTTGATGGTTCTGAGTAGAGAGCGGATTTTATGAAATTTGCATATCTGTTATTTTTTGCATGTAAGTCTTGATATTTAATATGTGAACGAATCATGCTAATTAAAAATGAATACAGCTATAAAAAAATTGCATATTTGCATATATTTGCCTTCTGCTGCATATTTCACCAAACGGGTGCATATTTTGCATTTTTATCAATTTTTGTACTAATTTGAAAAAAAAATTATCGTCATTCTATCGGAATTTATCTAGAAAGACGAAATTTTATGAATCATATTGCAGATATTGTCCTGAGTTTAAAATAACTAGGAAAGGTTTGGGTTTTATGGTAGTTTGGAAACACCGCTGGGTATTAAGCCATCCTTCCAGGTAAATTCGCGCCCTAATTACTTTAGGAAATACCGTTCATTCCCAAAATTTTTGTTCGTTGGTTAAGTGGTGGTCTAAGGGACGTTATACTATTATTTTTCATCGTGAGTTTGTATTGAAAGCAATTAAAGGGATACAGGTGAATCAATATGTCGAAGAGAACTCAAATTAATTTATGAATTAAACCTTTTCCTGAACTTATTCTTCAAGAACGAACTGTGTTTTGTCGCGCCTGCCCTAAACCGGTAAGCATTTTTACATCTGTGGACGTAGTACGCAGTTTTTCTATTTGCAAATACTTATACTTATTTTAGAATCACCGGAAAAACTTTTTGTTAGAATATTTCGAAAAAAATCTAAAAATAAATTGTTACCAAAATAGTAATTAAATAGTGGATTACTACTATTTTTTAATTTGTCCTATTTATATTTATTTTTTAGTATAAGAATAATATCTTTAAAAACGTGATTTATGTGTTAGTGAGATGTAATTAAACACTTTGCAATGTGATTTCTGTATTTTTTGTAATAAAACGTAAGCTCGGGAACCCTGTTTTTGTATTTTATAAATAAATTTAGTTCGCTTTTTTTTAATTTTTGGAGCATATGCATCTGCATATCTCTGCATATATTAAGAAAGTTACTGCATATTTGCATAAATTTGGTGCATATCATATGATCATATTTCTCAAAATTTTGGTGCATATTTTCCGCTCTCTAGTTCTGAGCCACCAAACACACTTAAAGCATGCAGAATCGACTCAGAATAGGAAAGGGAGACGTTTAGGTCAATTTTATGCATTCTGGCGTTCGTAGATACAAGAAAACTGTTAAAATTCTTCAGAAACGTCACTTTTGAAGTGTTTTCTTGTACTTTTAAGCCACTCAGATACCCTACGGGCTCGGAAAGTGCAACGAAACCATCAAATTTTAGCTAGAAACTGTATTTTTGTCGATTTTTATTGAATTTGAACTATATTTCAACGTTTTTTGATGGTTCTGAGCCACCAAACACACTTAAAGCATGCAGAATCGACTCAGAATAGGAAAAGGAGACGTTTAGGTCAATTTTATGCATTCTGGCTTTCGTAGATACAAGAAAACTGTTAAAATTCTTCAGAAACGTCACTTTTGAAGTGTTTTCTTGTACTTTTAAGCCACTCAGATACCCTACGGGCTCGGAAAGTGCAACGAAACCATCAAATTTTAGCTAGAAACTGTATTTTTGTCGATTTTTATTGAATTTGAACTATATTTCAACGTTTTTTGATGGTTCTGAGCCACCAAACACACTTAAAGCATGCAGAATCGACTCAGAATAGGAAAAGGAGACGTTTAGGTCAATTTTATGCATTCTGGCGTTCGTAGATACAAGAAAACTGTTAAAATTCTTCAGAAACGTCACTTTTGAAGTGTTTTCTTGTACTTTTAAGCCACTCAGATACCCTACGGGCTCGGAAAGTGCAACGAAACCATCAAATTTTAGCTAGAAACTGTATTTTTGTCGATTTTTATTGAATTTGAACTATATTTCAACGTTTTTTGATGGTTCTGAGCCACCAAACACACTTAAAGCATGCAGAATCGACTCAGAATAGGAAAGGGAGACGTTTAGGTCAATTTTAAGCATTCTGGCGTTCGTAGATACAAGAAAACTGTTAAAATTCTTCAGAAACGTCACTTTTGAAGTGTTTTCTTGTACTTTTAAGCCACTCAGATACCCTACGGGCTCGGAAAGTGCAACGAAACCATCAAATTTTAGCTAGAAACTGTATTTTTGTCGATTTTTATTGAATTTGAACTATATTTCAACGTTTTTTGATGGTTCTGAGCCACCAAACACACTTAAAGCATGCAGAATCGACTCAGAATAGGAAAAGGAGACGTTTAGGTCAATTTTATGCATTCTGGCTTTCGTAGATACAAGAAAACTGTTAAAATTCTTCAGAAACGTCACTTTTGAAGTGTTTTCTTGTACTTTTAAGCCACTCAGATACCCTACGGGCTCGGAAAGTGCAACGAAACCATCAAATTTTAGCTAGAAACTGTATTTTTGTCGATTTTTATTGAATTTGAACTATATTTCAACGTTTTTTGATGGTTCTGAGCCACCAAACACACTTAAAGCATGCAGAATCGACTCAGAATAGGAAAAGGAGACGTTTAGGTCAATTTTATGCATTCTGGCGTTCGTAGATACAAGAAAACTGTTAAAATTCTTCAGAAACGTCACTTTTGAAGTGTTTTCTTGTACTTTTAAGCCACTCAGATACCCTACGGGCTCGGAAAGTGCAACGAAACCATCAAATTTTAGCTAGAAACTGTATTTTTGTCGATTTTTATTGAATTTGAACTATATTTCAACGTTTTTTGATGGTTCTGAGCCACCAAACACACTTAAAGCATGCAGAATCGACTCAGAATAGGAAAAGGAGACGTTTAGGTCAATTTTATGCATTCTGGCGTTCGTAGATACAAGAAAACTGTTAAAATTCTTCAGAAACGTCACTTTTGAAGTGTTTTCTTGTACTTTTAAGCCACTCAGATACCCTACGGGCTCGGAAAGTGCAACGAAACCATCAAATTTTAGCTAGAAACTGTATTTTTGTCGATTTTTATTGAATTTGAACTATATTTCAACGTTTTTTGATGGTTCTGAGCCACCAAACACACTTAAAGCATGCAGAATCGACTCAGAATAGGAAAAGGAGACGTTTAGGTCAATTTTATGCATTCTGGCGTTCGTAGATACAAGAAAACTGTTAAAATTCTTCAGAAACGTCACTTTTGAAGTGTTTTCTTGTACTTTTAAGCCACTCAGATACCCTACGGGCTCGGAAAGTGCAACGAAACCATCAAATTTTAGCTAGAAACTGTATTTTTGTCAATTTTTATTGAATTTGAACTATATTTCAACGTTTTTTGATGGTTCTGAGCCACCAAACACACTTAAAGCATGCAGAATCGACTCAGAATAGGAAAAGGAGACGTTTAGGTCAATTTTATGCATTCTGGCGTTCGTAGATACAAGAAAACTGTTAAAATTCTTCAGAAACGTCACTTTTGAAGTGTTTTCTTGTACTTTTAAGCCACTCAGATACCCTACGGGCTCGGAAAGTGCAACGAAACCATCAAATTTTAGCTAGAAACTGTATTTTTGTCGATTTTTATTGAATTTGAACTATATTTCAACGTTTTTTGATGGTTCTGAGCCACCAAACACACTTAAAGCATGCAGAATCGACTCAGAATAGGAAAAGGAGACGTTTAGGTCAATTTTATGCATTCTGGCGTTCGTAGATACAAGAAAACTGTTAAAATTCTTCAGAAACGTCACTTTTGAAGTGTTTTCTTGTACTTTTAAGCCACTCAGATACCCTACGGGCTCGGAAAGTGCAACGAAACCATCAAATTTTAGCTAGAAACTGTATTTTTGTCGATTTTTATTGAATTTGAACTATATTTCAACGTTTTTTGATGGTTCTGAGCCACCAAACACACTTAAAGCATGCAGAATCGACTCAGAATAGGAAAAGGAGACGTTTAGGTCAATTTTATGCATTCTGGCGTTCGTAGATACAAGAAAACTGTTAAAATTCTTCAGAAACGTCACTTTTGAAGTGTTTTCTTGTACTTTTAAGCCACTCAGATACCCTACGGGCTCGGAAAGTGCAACGAAACCATCAAATTTTAGCTAGAAACTGCATTTTTGTCGATTTTTATTGAATTTGAACTATATTTCAACGTTTTTTGATGGTTCTGAGCCACCAAACACACTTAAAGCATGCAGAATCGACTCAGAATAGGAAAAGGAGACGTTTAGGTCAATTTTATGCATTCTGGCGTTCGTAGATACAAGAAAACTGTTAAAATTCTTCAGAAACGTCACTTTTGAAGTGTTTTCTTGTACTTTTAAGCCACTCAGATACCCTACGGGCTCGGAAAGTGCAACGAAACCATCAAATTTTAGCTAGAAACTGTATTTTTGTCGATTTTTATTGAATTTGAACTATATTTCAACGTTTTTTGATGGTTCTGAGCCACCAAACACACTTAAAGCATGCAGAATCGACTCAGAATAGGAAAAGGAGACGTTTAGGTCAATTTTATGCATTCTGGCGTTCGTAGATACAAGAAAACTGTTAACATTCTTCAGAAACGTCACTTTTGAAGTGTTTTCTTGTACTTTTAAGCCACTCAGATACCCTACGGGCTCGGAAAGTGCAACGAAACCATCAAATTTTAGCTAGAAACTGTATTTTTGTCGATTTTTATTGAATTTGAACTATATTTCAACGTTTTTTGATGGTTCTGAGCCACCAAACACACTTAAAGCATGCAGAATCGACTCAGAATAGGAAAAGGAGACGTTTAGGTCAATTTTATGCATTCTGGCGTTCGTAGATACAAGAAAACTGTTAAAATTCTTCAGAAACGTCACTTTTGAAGTGTTTTCTTGTACTTTTAAGCCACTCAGATACCCTACGGGCTCGGAAAGTGCAACGAAACCATCAAATTTTAGCTATAAACTGTATTTTTGTCGATTTTTATTGAATTTGAACTATATTTCAACGTTTTTTGATGGTTCTGAGCCACCAAACACACTTAAAGCATGCAGAATCGACTCAGAATAGGAAAAGGAGACGTTTAGGTCAATTTTATGCATTCTGGCGTTCGTAGATACAAGAAAACTGTTAAAATTCTTCAGAAACGTCACTTTTGAAGTGTTTTCTTGTACTTTTAAGCCACTCAGATACCCTACGGGCTCGGAAAGTGCAACGAAACCACAAATTTTAGCTAGAAACTGTATTTTTGTCGATTTTTATTGAATTTGAACTATATTTCAACGTTTTTTGATGGTTCTGAGCCAATAAACACACTTAAAGCATGCAGAATCGACTCAGAATAGGAAAAGGAGACGTTTAGGTCAATTTTATGCATTCTGGCGTTCGTAGATACAAGAAAACTGTTAAAATTCTTCAGAAACGTCACTTTTGAATTGTTTTCTTGTACTTTTAAGCCACTCAGATACCCTACGGGCTCGGAAAGTGCAACGAAACCATCAAATTTTAGCTAGAAACTGTATTTTTGTCGATTTTTATTGAATTTGAACTATATTTCAACGTTTTTTGATGGTTCTGAGCCACCAAACACACTTAAAGCATGCAGAATCGACTCAGAATAGGAAAAGGAGACGTTTAGGTCAATTTTATGCATTCTGGCGTTCGTAGATACAAGAAAACTGTTAAAATTCTTCAGAAACGTCACTTTTGAAGTGTTTTCTTCTACTTTTAAGCCACTCAGATACCCTACGGGCTCGGAAAGTGCAACGAAACCATCAAATTTTAGCTAGAAACTGTATTTTTGTCGATTTTTATTGAATTTGAACTATATTTCAACGTTTTTTGATGGTTCTGAGCCACCAAACACACTTAAAGCATGCAGAATCGACTCAGAATAGGAAAAGGAGACGTTTAGGTCAATTTTATGCATTCTGGCGTTCGTAGATACAAGAAAACTGTTAAAATTCTTCAGAAACGTCACTTTTGAAGTGTTTTCTTGTACTTTTAAGCCACTCAGATACCCTACGGGCTCGGAAAGTGCAACGAAACCATCAAATTTTAGCTAGAAACTGTATTTTTGTCGATTTTTATTGAATTTGAACTATATTTCACGTTTTTTGATGGTTCTGAGCCACCAAACACACTTAAAGCATGCAGAATCGACTCAGAATAGGAAAAGGAGACGTTTAGGTCAATTTTATGCATTGTGGCGTTCGTAGATACAAGAAAACTGTTAAAATTCTTCAGAAACGTCACTTTTGAAGTGTTTTCTTGTACTTTTAAGCCACTCAGATACCCTACGGGCTCGGAAAGTGCAACGAAACCATCAAATTTTAGCTAGAAACTGTATTTTTGTCGATTTTTATTGAATTTGAACTATATTTCAACGTTTTTTGATGGTTCTGAGCCACCAAACACACTTAAAGCATGCAGAATCGACTCAGAATAGGAAAAGGAGACGTTTAGGTCAACTTTATGCATTCTGGCGTTCGTAGATACAAGAAAACTGTTAAAATTCTTCAGAAACGTCACTTTTGAAGTGTTTTCTTGTACTTTTAAGCCACTCAGATACCCTACGGGCTCGGAAAGTGCAACGAAACCATCAAATTTTAGCTAGAAACTGTATTTTTGTCGATTTTTATTGAATTTGAACTATATTTCAACGTTTTTTGATGGTTCTGAGCCACCAAACACACTTAAAGCATGCAGAATCGACTCTGAATAGGAAAAGGAGACGTTTAGGTCAATTTTATGCATTCTGGCATTCGTAGATACAAGAAAACTGTTAAAATTCTTCAGAAACGTCACTTTTGAAGTGTTTTCTTCTACTTTTAAGCCACTCAGATACCCTACGGGCTCGGAAAGTGCAACGAAACCATCAAATTTTAGCTAGAAACTGTATTTTTGTCGATTTTTATTGAATTTGAACTATATTTCAACGTTTTTTGATGGTTCTGAGCCACCAAACACACTTAAAGCATGCAGAATCGACTCAGAATAGGAAAAGGAGACGTTTAGGTCAATTTTATGCATTCTGGCGTTCGTAGATACAAGAAAACTGTTAAAATTCTTCAGAAACGTCACTTTTGAAGTGTTTTCTTGTACTTTTAAGCCACTCAGATACCCTACGGGCTCGGAAAGTGCAACGAAACCATCAAATTTTAGCTAGAAACTGTATTTTTGTCGATTTTTATTGAATTTGAACTATATTTCACGTTTTTTGATGGTTCTGAGCCACCAAACACACTTAAAGCATGCAGAATCGACTCAGAATAGGAAAAGGAGACGTTTAGGTCAATTTTATGCATTCTGGCGTTCGTAGATACAAGAAAACTGTTAAAATTCTTCAGAAACGTCACTTTTGAAGTGTTTTCTTGTACTTTTAAGCCACTCAGATACCCTACGGGCTCGGAAAGTGCAACGAAACCATCAAATTTTAGCTAGAAACTGTATTTTTGTCGATTTTTATTGAATTTGAACTATATTTCAACGTTTTTTGATGGTTCTGAGCCACCAAACACACTTAAAGCATGCAGAATCGACTCAGAATAGGAAAAGGAGACGTTTAGGTCAACTTTATGCATTCTGGCGTTCGTAGATACAAGAAAACTGTTAAAATTCTTCAGAAACGTCACTTTTGAAGTGTTTTCTTGTACTTTTAAGCCACTCAGATACCCTACGGGCTCGGAAAGTGCAACGAAACCATCAAATTTTAGCTAGAAACTGTATTTTTGTCGATTTTTATTGAATTTGAACTATATTTCAACGTTTTTTGATGGTTCTGAGCCACCAAACACACTTAAAGCATGCAGAATCGACTCAGAATAGGAAAAGGAGACGTTTAGGTCAATTTTATGCATTCTGGCGTTCGTAGATACAAGAAAACTGTTAAAATTCTTCAGAAACGCCACTTTTGAAGTGTTTTCTTGTACTTTTAAGCCACTCAGATACCCTACGGGCTCGGAAAGTGCAACGAAACCATCAAATTTTAGCTAGAAACTGTATTTTTGTCGATTTTTATTGAATTTGAACTATATTTCAACGTTTTTTGATGGTTCTGAACCACCAAACACACCTAAAGCATGCAGAATCGACTCAGAATAGGAAAAGGAGACGTTTAGGTCAATTTTATGCATTCTGGCGTTCGTAGATACAAGAAAACTGTTAAAATTCTTCAGAAACTTCACTTTTGAAGTGTTTTCTTGTACTTTTAAGCCACTCAGATACCCTACGGGCTCGGAAAGTGCAACGAAACCATCAAATTTTAGCTAGAAACTGTATTTTTGTCGATTTTTATTGAATTTGAACTATATTTCAACGTTTTTTGATGGTTCTGAGCCACCAAACACACTTAAAGCATGCAGAATCGACTCAGAATAGGAAAAGGAGACGTTTAGGTCAATTTTATGCATTCTGGCGTTCGTAGATACAAGAAAACTGTTAAAATTCTTCAGAAACGTCACTTTTGAAGTGTTTTCTTGTACTTTTAAGCCACTCAGATAACCTACGGGCTCGGAAAGTGCAACGAAACCATCAAATTTTAGCTAGAAACTGTATTTTTGTCGATTTTTATTGAATTTGAACTATATTTCAACGTTTTTTGATGGTTCTGAGCCACCAAACACACTTAAAGCATGCAGAATCGACTCAGAATAGGAAAAGGAGACGTTTAGGTCAATTTTATGCATTCTGGCGTTCGTAGATACAAGAAAACTGTTAAAATTCTTCAGAAACGTCACTTTTGAAGGGTTTTCTTGTACTTTTAAGCCACTCAGATACCCTACGGGCTCGGAAAGTGCAACGAAACCATCAAATTTTAGCTAGAAACTGTATTTTTGTCGATTTTTATTGAATTTGAACTATATTTCAACGTTTTTTGATGGTTCTGAGCCACCAAACACACTTAAAGCATGCAGAATCGACTCAGAATAGGAAAAGGAGACGTTTAGGTCAATTTTATGCATTCTGGCGTTCGTAGATACAAGAAAACTGTTAAAATTCTTCAGAAACGTCACTTTTGAAGTGTTTTCTTGTACTTTTAAGCCACTCAGATACCCTTCGGGCTCGGAAAGTGCAACGAAACCATCAAATTTTAGCTAGAAACTGTATTTTTGTCGATTTTTATTGAATTTGAACTATATTTCAACGTTTTTTGATGGTTCTGAGCCACCAAACACACTTAAAGCATGCAGAATCGACTCAGAATAGGAAAAGGAGACGTTTAGGTCAATTTTATGCATTCTGGCGTTCGTAGATACAAGAAAACTGTTAAAATTCTTCAGAAACGTCACTTTTGAAGTGTTTTCTAGTACTTTTAAGCCACTCAGATACCCTACGGGCTCGGAAAGTGCAACGAAACCATCAAATTTTAGCTAGAAACTGTATTTTTGTCGATTTTTATTGAATTTGAACTATATTTCAACGTTTTTTGATGGTTCTGAGCCACCAAACACACTTAAAGCATGCAGAATCGACTCAGAATAGGAAAAGGAGACGTTTAGGTCAATTTTATGCATTCTGGCGTTCGTAGATACAAGAAATCTGTTAAAATTCTTCAGAAACGTCACTTTTGAAGTGTTTTCTTGTACTTTTAAGCCACTCAGATACCCTACGGGCTCGGAAAGTGCAACGAAACCATCAAATTTTAGCTAGAAACTGTATTTTTGTCGATTTTTATTGAATTTGAACTATATTTCAACGTTTTTTGATGGTTCTGAGCCACCAAACACACTTAAAGCATGCAGAATCGACTCAGAATAGGAAAAGGAGACGTTTAGGTCAATTTTATGCATTCTGGCGTTCGTAGATACAAGAAAACTGTTAAAATTCTTCAGAAACGTCACTTTTGAAGTGTTTTCTTGTACTTTTAAGCCACTCAGATACCCTACGGGCTCGGAAAGTGCAACGAAACCATCAAATTTTAGCTAGAAACTGTATTTTTGTCGATTTTTATTGAATTTGAACTATATTTCAACGTTTTTTGATGGTTCTGAGCCACCAAACACACTTAAAGCATGCAGAATCGACTCAGAATAGGAAAAGGAGACGTTTAGGTCAATTTTATGCATTCTGGCGTTCGTAGATACAAGAAAACTGTTAAAATTCTTCAGAAACGTCACTTTTGAAGTGTTTTCTTGTACTTTTAAGCCACTCAGATACCCTACGGGCTCGGAAAGTGCAACGAAACCATCAAATTTTAGCTAGAAACTGTATTTTTGTCGATTTTTATTGAATTTGAACTATATTTCAACGTTTTTTGATGGTTCTGAGCCACCAAACACACTTAAAGCATGCAGAATCGACTCAGAATAGGAAAAGGAGACGTTTAGGTCAATTTTATGCATTCTGGCGTTCGTAGATACAAGAAAACTGTTAAAATTCTTCAGAAACGTCACTTTTGAAGTGTTTTCTTGTACTTTTAAGCCACTCAGATACCCTACGGGCTCGGAAAGTGCAACGAAACCATCAAATTTTAGCTAGAAACTGTATTTTTGTCGATTTTTATCGAATTTGAACTATATTTCAACGTTTTTTGATGGTTCTGAGCCACCAAACACACTTAAAGCATGCAGAATCGACTCAGAATAGGAAAAGGAGACGTTTAGGTCAATTTTATGCATTCTGGCGTTCGTAGATACAAGAAAACTGTTAAAATTCTTCAGAAACGTCACTTTTGAAGTGTTTTCTTGTACTTTTAAGCCACTCAGATACCCTACGGGCTCGGAAAGTGCAACGAAACCATCAAATTTTAGCTAGAAACTGTATTTTTGTCGATTTTTATTGAATTTGAACTATATTTCAACGTTTTTTGATGGTTCTGAGCCACCAAACACACTTAAAGCATGCAGAATCGACTCAGAATAGGAAAAGGAGACGTTTAGGTCAATTTTATGCATTCTGGCGTTCGTAGATACAAGAAAACTGTTAAAATTCTTCAGAAACGTCACTTTTGAAGTGTTTTCTTGTACTTTTAAGCCACTCAGATACCCTACGGGCTCGGAAAGTGCAACGAAACCATCAAATTTTAGCTAGAAACTGTATTTTTGTCGATTTTTATTGAATTTGAACTATATTTCAACGTTTTTTGATGGTTCTGAGCCACCAAACACACTTAAAGCATGCAGAATCGACTCAGAATAGGAAAAGGAGACGTTTAGGTCAATTTTATGCATTCTGGCGTTCGTAGATACAAGAAAACTGTTAAAATTCTTCACAAACGTCACTTTTGAAGTGTTTTCTTGTACTTTTAAGCCACTCAGATACCCTACGGGCTCGGAAAGTGCAACGAAACCATAAAATTTTAGCTAGAAACTGTATTTTTGTCGATTTTTATTGAATTTGAACTATATTTCAACGTTTTTTGATGGTTCTGAGCCACCAAACACACTTAAAGCATGCAGAATCGACTCAGAATAGGAAAAGGAGACGTTTAGGTCAATTTTATGCATTCTGGCGTTCGTAGATACAAGAAAACTGTTAAAATTCTTCAGAAACGTCACTTTTGAAGTGTTTTCTTGTACTTTTAAGCCACTCAGATACCCTACGGACTCGGAAAGTGCAACGAAACCATCAAATTTTAGCTAGAAACTGTATTTTTGTCGATTTTTATTGAATTTGAACTATATTTCAACGTTTTTTGATGGTTCTGAGCCACCAAACACACTTAAAGCATGCAGAATCGACTCAGAATAGGAAAAGGAGACGTTTAGGTCAATTTTATGCATTCTGGCGTTCGTAGATACAAGAAAACTGTTAAAATTCTTCAGAAACGTCACTTTTGAAGTGTTTTCTTGTACTTTTAAGCCACTCAGATACCCTACGGGCTCGGAAAGTGCAACGAAACCATCAAATTTTAGCTAGAAACTGTATTTTTGTCGATTTTTATTGAATTTGAACTATATTTCAACGTTTTTTGATGGTTCTGAGCCACCAAACACACTTAAAGCATGCAGAATCGACTCAGAATAGGAAAAGGAGACGTTTAGGTCAATTTTATGCATTCTGGCGTTCGTTGATACAAGAAAACTGTTAAAATTCTTCAGAAACGTCACTTTTGAAGTGTTTTCTTGTACTTTTAAGCCACTCAGATATCCTACGGGCTCGGAAAGTGCAACGAAACCATCAAATTTTAGCTAGAAACTGTATTTTTGTCGATTTTTATTGAATTTGAACTATATTTCAACGTTTTTTAATGGTTCTGAGCCACCAAACACACTTAAAGCATGCAGAATCGACTCAGAATAGGAAAAGGAGACGTTTAGGTCAATTTTATGCATTCTGGCGTTCGTAGATACAAGAAAACTGTTAAAATTCTTCAGAAACGTCACTTTTGAAGTGTTTTCTTGTACTTTTAAGCCACTCAGATACCCTACGGACTCGGAAAGTGCAACGAAACCATCAAATTTTAGCTAGAAACTGTATTTTTGTCGATTTTTATTGAATTTGAACTATATTTCAACGTTTTTTGATGGTTCTGAGCCACCAAACACACTTAAAGCATGCAGAATCGACTCAGAATAGGAAAAGGAGACGTTTAGGTCAATTTTATGCATTCTGGCGTTCGTAGATACAAGAAAACTGTTAAAATTCTTCAGAAACGTCACTTTTGAAGTGTTTTCTTGTACTTTTAAGCCACTCAGATACCCTGCGGGCTCGGAAAGTGCAACGAAACCATCAAATTTTAGCTAGAAACTGTATTTTTGTCGATTTTTATTGAATTTGAACTATATTTCAACGTTTTTTGATGGTTCTGAGCCACCAAACACACTTAAAGCATGCAGAATCGACTCAGAATAGGAAAAGGAGACGTTTAGGTCAATTTTATGCATTCTGGCGTTCGTAGATACAAGAAAACTGTTAAAATTCTTCAGAAACGTCACTTTTGAAGTGTTTTCTTGTACTTTTAAGCCACTCAGATACCCTACGGGCTCGGAAAGTGCAACGAAACCATCAAATTTTAGCTAGAAACTGTATTTTGTCGATTTTTATTGAATTTGAACTATATTTCAACGTTTTTTGATGGTTCTGAGCCAC
>NW_026972637.1:0-131742 GCF_036711695.1 Zophobas morio
TAATTCGTCATTTCACTCTGAACGTCTTGATTTCAGCCAGGCTAGTTTCTCGTCTCTACCTTCTGTTGATATAGTCGGTGTCAAAATAATTCATCATAACATTGTCTATTATTTAATTTTGATTTATATACCACATACTTTGAATGCCAGTAATCTTTCTATTTTATTGGATGGTCTATGTGAACTTCAGTACTTACACAACGCTAACACTTTAATTGTTGGAGATTTTAATTTGCCGACTTATGAATGTGGTGCTTCAGACAGTAGTTGCCCTTCCGTAAAAACGTTGTTAGACTTTCTTCATTTCTTATCTCTGTCTCAGTATAACAACGTACGTAATAATTTAAACAGAATGCTCGACCTCGTAATATGTAATACACATCTCACTATCTCTCGTGTAACAGATGCTCTAGTGCCCGAGGACGCATACCATCCTGCTCTCACTTGGATAATTAGTTTTGAGAGGGTCAAAGCGTCTGCGATGTTAGTTCCTGGTGTTGAAGAACGTTTTAATTTTCGCAAGGCAAATTTTTCTGGCCTATATAATGCACTTTCACAAATTAACTGGGAATTTTTGTTTCAGCACAACGATATTAATTCTGCCTGCACAGCCTTCTATGATTGTGTATATTCTATCATCGCAAGCTTTGTCCCCAAAAGCACTTCTACTCGTTCATCGTACCCTGTGTGGTTTTCTCCGAAAATTATTAGGTTAATCAAAAGAAAGAGAACTGTTTGGAAGAAAGCGAAAAAATCAGGTAATCAATTTTTTCGTGATGAATTTGCACGCCTAAGGAGAGTCGTGAAGCAGGAGATAGAATTTTCCTATAGGCAGTTTGTATCTTCCGCTGAGGCAAATATTACGTCTGATCCAAAACAGTTTTGGAAATTCGTCAATTTAAAAAAGAAAAGTTTGGGTATTCCGTCTAACATGACATTCCATGATGAATTGATTACGAATGGTGATGATATAGTTAATTCTTTTGCTAAATACTTTAGTTCTGTATTTTTATTGTCAAGCAATAATGACTTTCCCGACATTACACTGCCTAACTCTTTTCATAATTTTAAAGTCAGTACTATCTCTGAGAATTTAGTGTTCGATAAATTAAAGAATTTAAAACCCAAGTTTACAAACGGACCCGATTCTATTCCAGCATTTGTTATAAAAGACTGTGCCGCCGTATTTACTAAACCTTTAACATTTCTTTTTAATTTAGTCCTTGTTTCTTCTAAGTTCCCCGATCGATGGAAGATATCCAAAATTGTTCCGTTATTCAAAGGCGGTAATCGCGCACTTATCGAAAACTATCGACCAATCTCCATTCTGAATAACTTTGCCAAAGTTTTTGAGTTGACCTTAGTTGAAGGTTTAAGACATCAATGTAAAAATCTTATAGTGGGAAATCAGCATGGTTTTGTTCAAGGACGGTCCACAGTTACCAACTTGTTGACTATTACGCAACATCTATCCAATAACTTAGACAATCGTATCCAGACTGATGTTATATATGCTGATTTCTCTAAAGCATTCGACCGACTTGATCATACCATTTTAATTCGAAAACTCGCTGAGTTTGGCTTTTCAGTAGAACTATGTACATTTTTTTGGAGCTACTTACGTGGCAGATCATCTTTTGTTGAATCTTGTAATTTTTGTTCGACTAATTTTGAAATTACCTCAGGCGTACCACAGGGTTCTGTCGTTGGACCCTTTCTGTTCAATATTTTTATTAACGACATAGTAAAGGACATCAAATCTTCGGCTCTTCTATACGCTGATGACCTGAAGTTGTATCGCCGGATCACTTGTCATCAAGATTGCTTAGAACTTCAATCTGATCTTAATAAAATTTTCAATTGGTGTAAAAGTAACTGTCTCTCTTTAAATAATAAAAAATGTTACATCTTGTCTTTTAGCTTAGCAAAACAAATTATAGAATATGATTATAATGTCAACAATGTTTCTTTATTGCGCACATCACATGTTAAGGATTTGGGTGTTGTATTTGACGTAAAATTATCTTTCTCAGAGCATATTAATACCCTAACATCAGATGCTGTTAAACTTCTAGGTTTCATTATAAGAAACAGTAGTAGTATTAACAATGAAGCTATAATAAAGCTACTTTATTATTCATTAGTCAGAAGCAAATTAGAATATGCTGCTATTGTATGGTATCCGCATTATACTAAGTACATCCATGATATAGAAAATGTTCAGCGTCGATTTTTAAAATATTTACATTTCAAGATCAACAGAACGTACCCACCAAGAGGCACCACTCAAGAACATCTGCTCCAGACATTCTCAATCCCCAGCATTGATCACCGTGTAAGGATACAATATTTGTGCTTCTTTGTCAAGACTATCAATTATGAAATCAATTGTTCCCATCTGCTGAGCCTGTTCAACTTTAATTGTCCAAAATTCAGGATTAGGTCTAATAATATCCTTTATCTACCTACACCTAGAACCAATATCTTGAAGTATTCCCCTATCCACAATATTTGTCGAATGGTAAATATTGTGCACCCTAAAATTGATGTTTTTTGTTGTAAATTATCCGATATTAAAAAATTAAATTTCGGTTAGTTATGCTAGTTCCTGAATAGGCTTGTCAATAGGACTGAATTATTATTATTATTCCTATTTATTTTATTTTTTTTTCCTTTCTTTTTTCTGTCTTATTTTATTAATTTTTAGTTATACGTAGTTATACATATGAGTTATCTAATTGTACTTCTTTTATATCTAAGTTTACGCTTAAATATTCTTATTTAAGTAATTTAAGTAATTTGTATTCATTAATTGGGGGTAACCCTGTTGGATGCAATAAACCATTTATTTATTTTATTTAAAAATCGACAAAAATACAGTTTCTAGCTAAAATTTGATGGTTTCGTTGCACTTTCCGAGCCCGTACGGTATCTGATTGGCTTAAAAGTACAAGAAAACACTTCAAAAGTGACGTTTCTGAAGAATTTTAACAGTTTTCTTGTATCTACGAACGCCAGAATGCATAAAATTGACCTAAACGTCTCCTTTTCCTATTCTGAGTCGATTCTGCATGCTTTAAGTGTGTTTGGTGGCTCAGAACCATCAAAAAACGTTGAAATATAGTTCAAATTCAATAAAAATCGACAAAAATACAGTTTCTAGCTAAAATTTGATGGTTTCGTTGCACTTTCCGAGCCCGTAGGGTATCTGATTGGCTTAAAAGTACAAGAAAACACTTCAAAAGTGACGTTTCTGAAGAATTTTAACAGTTTTCTTGTATCTACGAACGCCAGAATGCATAAAATTGACCTAAACGTCTCCTTTTCCTATTCTGAGTCGATTCTGCATGCTTTAAGTGTGTTTGGTGGCTCAGAACCATCAAAAAACGTTGAAATATAGTTCAAATTCAATAAAAATCGACAAAAATACAGTTTTTAGCTAAAATTTGATGGTTTCGTTGCACTTTCCGAGCCCGTACGGTATCTGATTGGCTTAAAAGTACAAGAAAACACTTCAAAAGTGACGTTTCTGAAGAATTTTAACAGTTTTCTTGTATCTACGAACGCCAGAATGCATAAAATTGACCTAAACGTCTCCTTTTCCTATTCTGAGTCGATTCTGCATGCTTTAAGTGTGTTTGGTGGCTCAGAACCATCAAAAAACGTTGAAATATAGTTCAAATTCAATAAAAATCGACAAAAATACAGTTTCTAGCTAAAATTTGATGGTTTCGTTGCACTTTCCGAGCCCGTAGGGTATCTGATTGGCTTAAAAGTACAAGAAAACACTTCAAAAGTGACGTTTCTGAAGAATTTTAACAGTTTTCTTGTATCTACGAACGCCAGAATGCATAAAATTGACCTAAACGTCTCCTTTTCCTATTCTGAGTCGATTCTGCATGCTTTAAGTGTGTTTGGTGGCTCAGAACCATCAAAAAACGTTGAAATATAGTTCAAATTCAATAAAAATCGACAAAAATACAGTTTCTAGCTAAAATTTGATGGTTTCGTTGCACTTTCCGAGCCCGTTGGGCATCTGATTGGCTTAAAAGTACAAGAAAACACTTCAAAAGTGACGTTTCTGAAGAATTTTAACAGTTTTCTTGTATCTACGAACGCCAGAATGCATAAAATTGACCTAAACGTCTCCTTTTCCTATTCTGAGTCGATTCTGCATGCTTTAAGTGTGTTTGGTGGCTCAGAACCATCAAAAAACTTTGAAATATAGTTCAAATTCAATAAAAATCGACAAAAATACAGTTTCTAGCTAAAATTTGATGGTTTCGTTGCACTTTCCGAGCCCGTAGGGTATCTGATTGGCTTAAAAGTACAAGAAAACACTTCAAAAGTGACGTTTCTGAAGAATTTTAACAGTTTTCTTGTATCTACGAACGCCAGAATGCATAAAATTGACCTAAACGTCTACTTTTCCTATTCTGAGTCGATTCTGCATGCTTTAAGTGTGTTTGGTGGCTCAGAACCATCAAAAAACGTTGAAATATAGTTCAAATTCCATAAAAATCGACAAAAATACAGTTTCTAGCTAAAATTTGATGGTTTCGTTGCACTTTCCGAGCGCGTAGGGTATCTGATTGGCTTAAAAGTACAAGAAAACACTTCAAAAGTGACGTTTCTGAAGAATTTTAAGTTTTCTTGTATCTACGAACGCCAGAATGCATAAAATTGACCTAAACGTCTCCTTTTCCTATTCTGAGTCGATTCTGCATGCTTTAAGTGTGTTTGAACCATCAAAAAACGTTGAAATATAGTTCAAATTCAATAAAAATCGACAAAAATACAGTTTCTAGCTAAAATTTGATGGTTTCGTTGCACTTTCCGAGCCCGTAGGGTATCTGATTGGCTTAAAAGTACAAGAAAACATTTCAAAAGTGACGTTTCTGAAGAATTTTAACAGTTTTCTTGTATCTACGAACGCCAGAATGCATAAAATTGACCTAAACATCTCCTTTTCCTATTCTGAGTCGATTCTGCATGCTTTAAGTGTGTTTGGTGGCTCAGAACCATCAAAAAACGTTGAAATATAGTTCAAATTCAATAAAAATCGACAAAAATACAGTTTCTAGCTAAAATTTGATGGTTTCGTTGCACTTTCCGAGCCCGTTGGGTATCTGATTGGCTTAAAAGTACAAGAAAACACTTCAAAAGTGACGTTTCTGAAGAATTTTAACAGTTTTCTTGTATCGACGAACGCCAGAATGCATAAAATTGATCTAATCGTCTCCTTTTCCTATTCTGAGTCGATTCTGCATGCTTTAAGTGTGTTTGGTGGCTCAGAACCATCAAAAAACGTTGAAATATAATTCAAATTCAATAAAAATCGACAAAAATACAGTTTCTAGCTAAAATTTGATGGTTTCGTTGCACTTTCCGAGCCCGTAGGGTATCTGATTGGCTTAAAAGTACAAGAAAACATTTCAAAAGTGACGTTTCTGAAGAATTTTAACAGTTTTCTTGTATCTACGAACGCCAGAATGCATAAAATTGACCTAAACATCTCCTTTTCCTATTCTGAGTCGATTCTGCATGCTTTAAGTGTGTTTGGTGGCTCAGAACCATCAAAAAACGTTGAAATATAGTTCAAATTCAATAAAAATCGACAAAAATACAGTTTCTAGCTAAAATTTGATGGTTTCGTTGCACTTTCCGAGCCCGTAGGGTATCTGATTGGCTTAAAAGTACAAGAAAACACTTCAAAAGTGACGTTTCTGAAGAATTTTAACAGTTTTCTTGTATCTACGAACGCCAGAATGCATAAAATTGACCTAAACGTCTCCTTTTCCTATTCTGAGTCGATTCTGCATGCTTTAAGTGTGTTTGGTGGCTCAGAACCATCAAAAAACGTTGAAATATAGTTCAAATTCAATAAAAATCGACAAAAATACAGTTTCTAGCTAAAATTTGATGGTTTCGTTGCACTTTCCGAGCCCGTAGGGTATCTGATTGGCTTAAAAGTACAAGAAAACACTTCAAAAGTGACGTTTCTGAAGAATTTTAACAGTTTTCTTGTATCTACGAACGCCAGAATGCATAAAATTGACCTAAACGTCTCCTTTTCCTATTCTGAGACGATTCTGCATGCTTTAAGTGTGTTTGGTGGCTCAGAACCATCAAAAAACGTTGAAATATAGTTCAAATTCAATAAAAATCGACAAAAATACAGTTTCTAGCTAAAATTTGATGGTTTCGTTGCACTTTCCGAGCCCGTAGGGTATCTGATTGGCTTAAAAGTACAAGAAAACACTTCAAAAGTGACGTTTCTGACGAATTTTAACAGTTTTCTTGTATCTACGAACGCCAGAATGCATAAAATTGACCTAAACGCTCCTTTTCCTATTCTGAGTCGATTCTGCATGCTTTAAGTGTGTTTGGTGGCTCAGAACCATCAAAAAACGTTGAAATATAGTTCAAATTCAATAAAAATCGACAAAAATACAGTTTCTAGCTAAAATTTTATGGTTTCGTTGCACTTTCCGAGCCCGTAGGGTATCTGATTGGCTTAAAAGTACAAGAAAACACTTCAAAAGTGACGTTTCTGAAGAATTTTAACAGTTTTCTTGTATCTACGAACGCCAGAATGCATAAAATTGACCTAAACGTCTGCTTTTCCTATTCTGAGTCGATTCTGCATGCTTTAAGTGTGTTTGGTGGCTCAGAACCATCAAAAAACGTTGAAATATAGTTCAAATTCAATAAAAATCGACAAAAATACAGTTTCTAGCTAAAATTTGATGGTTTCGTTGCACTTTCCGAGCCCGTAGGGTATCTGATTGGCTTAAAAGTACAAGAAAACACTTCAAAAGTGACGTTTCTGAAGAATTTTAACAGTTTTCTTGTATCTACGAACGCCAGAATGCATAAAATTGACCTAAACGTCTCCTTTTCCTATTCTGAGTCGATTCTGCATGCTTTAAGTGTGTTTGGTGGCTCAGAACCATCAAAAAACGTTGAAATATACATAGTTCAAATTCAATAAAAATCGACAAAAATACAGTTTCTAGCTAAAATTTGATGGTTTCGTTGCACTTTCCGAGCCCGTAGGGTATCTGATTGGCTTAAAAGTACAAGAAAACACTTCAAAAGTGACGTTTCTGAAGAATTTTAACAGTTTTCTTGTAACTACGAACGCCAGAATGCATAAAATTGACCTAAACGTCTCCTTTTCCTATTCTGAGTCGATTCTGCATGCTTTAAGTGTGTTTGGTGGCTCAGAACCATCAAAAAACGTTGAAATATAGTTCAAATTCAATAAAAATCGACAAAAATACAGTTTCTAGCTAAAATTTGATGGTTTCGTTGCACTTTCCGAGCCCGTAGGGTATCTGATTGGCTTAAAAGTACAAGAAAACACTTCAAAAGTGACGTTTCTGAAGAATTTTAACAGTTTTCTTGTATCTACGAACGCCAGAATGCATAAAATTGACCTAAACGTCTCCTTTTCCTATTCTGAGACGATTCTGCATGCTTTAAGTGTGTTTGGTGGCTCAGAACCATCAAAAAACGTTGAAATATAGTTCAAATTCAATAAAAATCGACAAAAATACAGTTTCTAGCTAAAATTTGATGGTTTCGTTGCACTTTCCGAGCCCGTAGGGTATCTGATTGGCTTAAAAGTACAAGAAAACACTTCAAAAGTGACGTTTCTGACGAATTTTAACAGTTTTCTTGTATCTACGAACGCCAGAATGCATAAAATTGACCTAAACGTCTCCTTTTCCTATTCTGAGTCGATTCTGCATGCTTTAAGTGTGTTTGGTGGCTCAGAACCATCAAAAAACGTTGAAATATAGTTCAAATTCAATAAAAATCGACAAAAATACAGTTTCTAGCTAAAATTTTATGGTTTCGTTGCACTTTCCGAGCCCGTAGGGTATCTGATTGGCTTAAAAGTACAAGAAAACACTTCAAAAGTGACGTTTCTGAAGAATTTTAACAGTTTTCTTGTATCTACGAACGCCAGAATGCATAAAATTGACCTAAACGTCTGCTTTTCCTATTCTGAGTCGATTCTGCATGCTTTAAGTGTGTTTGGTGGCTCAGAACCATCAAAAAACGTTGAAATAAGTTCAAATTCAATAAAAATCGACAAAAATACAGTTTCTAGCTAAAATTTGATGGTTTCGTTGCACTTTCCGAGCCCGTAGGGTATCTGATTGGCTTAAAAGTACAAGAAAACACTTCAAAAGTGACGTTTCTGAAGAATTTTAACAGTTTTCTTGTATCTACGAACGCCAGAATGCATAAAATTGACCTAAACGTCTCCTTTTCCTATTCTGAGTCGATTCTGCATGCTTTAAGTGTGTTTGGTGGCTCAGAACCATCAAAAAACGTTGAAATATAGTTCAAATTCAATAAAAATCGACAAAAATACCGTTTCTAGCTAAAATTTGATGGTTTCGTTGCACTTTCCGAGCCCGTAGGGTATCTGATTGGCTTAAAAGTACAAGAAAACACTTCAAAAGTGACGTTTCTGAAGAATTTTAACAGTTTTCTTGTATCTACGAACGCCAGAATGCATAAAATTGACCTAAACGTCTTCTTTTCCTATTCTGAGTCGATTCTGCATGCTTTAAGTGTGTTTGGTGGCTCAGAACCATCAAAAAACGTTGAAATATAGTTCAAATTCAATAAAAATCGACAAAAATACAGTTTCTAGCTAAAATTTGATGGTTTCGTTGCACTTTCCGAGCCCGTAGGGTATCTGATTGGCTTAAAAGTACAAGAAAACACTTCAAAAGTGACGTTTCTGAAGAATTTTAAGTTTTCTTGTATCTACGAACGCCAGAATGCATAAAATTGACCTAAACGTCTCCTTTTCCTATTCTGAGTCGATTCTGCATGCTTTAAGTGTGTTTGGTGGCTCAGAACCATCAAAAAACGTTGAAATATAGTTCAAATTCAATAAAAATCGACAAAAATACAGTTTCTAGCTAAAATTTGATGGTTTCGTTGCACTTTCCGAGCCCGTAGGGTATCTGATTGGCTTAAAAGTACAAGAAAACACTTCAAAAGTGACGTTTCTGAAGAATTTTAACAGTTTTCTTGTATCTACGAACGCCAGAATGCATAAAATTGACCTAAACGTCTCCTTTTCCTATTCTGAGTCGATTCTGCATGCTTTAAGTGTGTTTGGTGGCTCAGAACCATCAAAAAACGTTGAAATATAGTTCAAATTCAATAAAAATCGACAAAAATACAGTTTCTAGCTAAAATTTGATGGTTTCGTTGCACTTTCCGAGCCCGTAGGGTATCTGATTGGCTTAAAAGTACAAGAAAACACTTCAAAAGTGACGTTTCTGAAGAATTTTAACAGTTTTCTTGTATCTACGAACGCCAGAATGCATAAAATTGACCTAAACGTCTCCTTTTCCTATTCTGAGTCGATTCTGCATGCTTTAAGTGTGTTTGGTGGCTCAGAACCATCAAAAAACGTTGAAATATAGTTCAAATTCAATAAAAATCGACAAAAATACAGTTTCTAGCTAAAATTTGATGGTTTCGTTGCACTTTCCGAGCCCGTAGGGTATCTGATTGGCTTAAAAGTACAAGAAAACACTTCAAAAGTGACGTTTCTGAAGAATTTTAACAGTTTTCTTGTATCTACGAACGCCAGAATGCATAAAATTGACCTAAACGTCTCCTTTTCCTATTCTGAGTCGATTCTGCATGCTTTAAGTGTGTTTGGTGGCTCAGAACCATCAAAAAACGTTGAAATATAGTTCAAATTCAATAAAAATCGACAAAAATACAGTTTCTAGCTAAAATTTGATGGTTTCGTTGCACTTTCCGAGCCCGTAGGGTATCTGATTGGCTTAAAAGTACAAGAAAACACTTCAAAAGTGACGTTTCTGAAGAATTTTAACAGTTTTCTTGTATCTACGAACGCCAAAATGCATAAAATTGACCTAAACGTCTCCTTTTCCTATTCTGAGTCGATTCTGCATGCTTTAAGTGTGTTTGGTGGCTCAGAACCATCAAAAAACATTGAAATATAGTTCAAATTCAATAAAAATCGACAAAAATACAGTTTCTAGCTAAAATTTGATGGTTTCGTTGCACTTTCCGAGCCCGTTGGGTATCTGATTGGCTTAAAAGTACAAGAAAACACTTCAAAAGTGACGTTTCTGAAGAATTTTAACAGTTTTCTTGTATCTACGAACGCCAGAATGCATAAAATTGACCTAAACGTCTCCTTTTCCTATTCTGAGTCGATTCTGCATGCTTTAAGTGTGTTTGGTGGCTCAGAACCATCAAAAAACGTTGAAATATAGTTCAAATTCAATAAAAATCGACAAAAATACAGTTTCTAGCTAAAATTTGATGGTTTCGTTGCACTTTCCGAGCCCGTAGGGCATCTGATTGGCTTAAAAGTACAAGAAAACACTTCAAAAGTGACGTTTCTGAAGAATTTTAACAGTTTTCTTGTATCAACGAACGCCAGAATGCATAAAATTGACCTAAACGTCTCCTTTTCCTATTCTGAGTCGATTCTGCATGCTTTAAGTGTGTTTGGTGGCTCAGAACCATCAAAAAACGTTGAAATATAGTTCAAATTCAATAAAAATCGACAAAAATACAGTTTCTAGCTAAAATTTGATGGTTTCGTTGCACTTTCCGAGCCCGTAGGGTATCTGATTGGCTTAAAAGTACAAGAAAACACTTCAAAAGTGACGTTTCTGAAGAATTTTAACAGTTTTCTTGTATCTACGAACGCCAGAATGCATAAAATTGACCTAAATGTCTCCTTTTCCTATTCCGAGTCGATTCTGCATGCTTTAAGTGTGTTTGGTGGCTCAGAACCATCAAAAAACGTTGAAATATAGTTCAAATTCAATAAAAATCGACAAAAATACAGTTTCTAGCTAAAATTTGATGGTTTCGTTGCACTTTCCGAGCCCGTAGGGTATCTGATTGGCTTAAAAGTATAAGAAAACACTTCAAAAGTGACGTTTCTGAAGAATTTTAACAGTTTTCTTGTATCTACGAACGCCAGAATGCATAAAATTGACCTAAACGTCTCCTTTTCCTATTCTGAGTCGATTCTGCATGCTTTAAGTGTGTTTGGTGGCTCAGAACCATCAAAAAACGTTGAAATATAGTTCAAATTCAATAAAAATCGACAAAAATACAGTTTCTAGCTAAAATTTGATGGTTTCGTTGCACTTTCCGAGCCCGTAGGGTATCTGATTGGCTTAAAAGTACAAGAAAACACTTCAAAAGTGACGTTTCTGAAGAATTTTAACAGTTTTCTTGTATCTACGAACGCCAGAATGCATAAAATTGACCTAAACGTCTCCTTTTCCAATTCTGAGTCGATTCTGCATGCTTTAAGTGTGTTTGGTGGCTCAGAACCATCAAAAAACGTTGAAATATAGTTCAAATTCAATAAAAATCGACAAAAATACAGTTTCTAGCTAAAATTTGATGGTTTCGTTGCACTTTCCGAGCCCGTAGGGTATCTGATTGGCTTAAAAGTACAAGAAAACACTTCAAAAGTGACGTTTCTGAAGAATTTTAACAGTTTTCTTGTATCTACGAACGCCAGAATGCATAAAATTGACCTAAACGTCTCCTTTTCCTATTCTGAGTCGATTCTGCATGCTTTAAGTGTGTTTGGTGGCTCAGAACCATCAAAAAACGTTGAAATATTGTTCAAATTCAATAAAAATCGACAAAAATACAGTTTCTAGCTAAAATTTTATGGTTTCGTTGCACTTTCCGAGCCCGTTGGGTATCTGATTGGCTTAAAAGTACAAGAAAACACTTCAAAAGTGACGTTTCTGAAGAATTTTAACAGTTTTCTTGTATCTACGAACGCCAGAATGCATAAAATTGACCTAAACGTCTCCTTTTCCTATTCTGAGTCGATTCTGCTTGCTTTAAGTGTGTTTGGTGGCTCAGAACCATCAAAAAACGTTGAAATATAGTTCAAATTCAATAAAAATCGACAAAAATACAGTTTCTAGCTAAAATTTGATGGTTTCGTTGCACTTTCCGAGCCCGTAGTGTATCTGATTGGCTTAAAAGTACAAGAAAACACTTCAAAAGTGACGTTTCTGAAGAATTTTAACAGTTTTCTTGTATCGACGAACGCCAGAATGCATAAAATTGACCTAAACGTCTCCTTTTCCTATTCTGAGTCGATTCTGCATGCTTTAAGTGTGTTTGGTGGCTCAGAACCATCAAAAAACGTTGAAATATAGTTCAAATTCAATAAAAATCGACAAAAATACAGTTTCTAGCTAAAATTTGATGGTTTCGTTGCACTTTCCGAGCCCGTAGGGTATCTAATTGGCTTAAAAGTACAAGAAAACACTTCAAAAGTGACGTTTCTGAAGAATTTTAACAGTTTTCTTGTATCTACGAACGCCAGAATGCATAAAATTGACCTAAACGTCTCCTTTTCCTATTCTGAGTCGATTCTGCATGCTTTAAGTGTGTTTGGTGGCTCAGAACCATCAAAAAACGTTGAAATATAGTTCAAATTCAATAAAAATCGACAAAAATACAGTTTCTAGCTAAAATTTGATGGTTTCGTTGCACTTTCCGAGCCCGTTGGGTATCTGATTGGCTTAAAAGTACAAGAAAACACTTCAAAAGTGACGTTTCTGAAGAATTTTAACAGTTTTCTTGTATCTACGAACGCCAGAATGCATAAAATTGACCTAAACGTCTCCTTTTCCTATTCTGAGTCGATTCTGCATGCTTTAAGTGTGTTTGGTGGCTCAGAACCATCAAAAAACGTTGAAATATAGTTCAAATTCAATAAAAATCGACAAAAATACAGTTTCTAGCTAAAATTTGATGGTTTCGTTGCACTTTCCGAGCCCGTAGGGTATCTGATTGGCTTAAAAGTACAAGAAAACATTTCAAAAGTGACGTTTCTGAAGAATTTTAACAGTTTTCTTGTATCTACGAACGCCAGAATGCATAAAATTGACCTAAACATCTCCTTTTCCTATTCTGAGTCGATTCTGCATGCTTTAAGTGTGTTTGGTGGCTCAGAACCATCAAAAAACGTTGAAATATAGTTCAAATTCAATAAAAATCGACAAAAATACAGTTTCTAGCTAAAATTTGATGGTTTCGTTGCACTTTCCGAGCCCGTAGGGTATCTGATTGGCTTAAAAGTACAAGAAAACACTTCAAAAGTGACGTTTCTGAAGAATTTTAACAGTTTTCTTGTATCTACTAATGCCAGAATGCATAAAATTGACCTAAACGTCTCCTTTTCCTATTCTGAGTCGATTCTGCATGCTTTAAGTGTGTTTGGTGGCTGAGAACCATCAAAAAACGTTGAAATATAGTTCAAATTCAATAAAAATCGACAAAAATACAGTTTCTAGCTAAAATTTGATGGTTTCGTTGCACTTTCCGAGCCCGTAGGGTATCTGATTGGCTTAAAAGTACAAGAAAACACTTCAAAAGTGACATTTCTGAAGAATTTTAACAGTTTTCTTGTATCTACGAACGCCAGAATGCATAAAATTGACCTAAACGTCTCCTTTTCCTATTCTGAGTCGATTCTGCATGCTTTAAGTGTGTTTGGTGGCTCAGAACCATCAAAAAACGTTGAAATATAGTTCAAATTCAATAAAAATCGACAGAAATACAGTTTCTAGCTAAAATTTGATGGTTTCGTTGCACTTTCCGAGCCCGTAGGGTATCTGATTGGCTTAAAAGTACAAGAAAACACTTCAAAAGTGACGTTTCTGAAGAATTTTAACAGTTTTCTTGTATCTACGAACGCCAGAATGCATAAAATTGACCTAAACGTCTTCTTTTCCTATTCTGAGTCGATTCTGCATGCTTTAAGTGTGTTTGGTGGCTCAGAACCATCAAAAAACGTTGAAATATAGTTCAAATTCAATAAAAATCGACAAAAATACAGTTTCTAGCTAAAATTTGATGGTTTCGTTGCACTTTCCGAGCCCGTAGGGTATCTGATTGGCTTAAAAGTACAAGAAAACACTTCAAAAGTGAGTTTCTGAAGAATTTTAACAGTTTTCTTGTATCTACGAACGCCAGAATGCATAAAATTGACCTAAACATCTCCTTTTCCTATTCTGAGTCGATTCTGCATGCTTTAAGTGTGTTTGGTGGCTCAGAACCATCAAAAAA
The DNA here is from genome assembly GCF_036711695.1 of Zophobas morio. Lineage (NCBI taxonomy): Eukaryota > Metazoa > Arthropoda > Insecta > Coleoptera > Tenebrionidae > Zophobas > Zophobas morio. The sequence goes on from NW_026972637.1 coordinate 14,140, forward strand.
CGTTGAAATATAGTTCAAATTCAATAAAAATCGACAAAAATACAGTTTCTAGCTAAAATTTGATGGTTTCGTTGCACTTTCCGAGCCCGTAGGGTATCTGATTGGCTTAAAAGTACAAGAAAACACTTCAAAAGTGACGTTTCTGAAGAATTTTAACAGTTTTCTTGTATCTACGAACGCCAGAATGCATAAAATTGACCTAAACGTCTCCTTTTCCTATTCTGAGTCGATTCTGCATGCTTTAAGTGTGTTTGGTGGCTCAGAACCATCAAAAAACGTTGAAATATAGTTCAAATTCAATAAAAATCGGCAAAAATACAGTTTCTAGCTAAAATTTGATGGTTTCGTTGCACTTTCCGAGCCCGTAGGGTATCTGATTGGCTTAAAAGTACAAGAAAACATTTCAAAAGTGACGTTTCTGAAGAAGTTTAACAGTTTTCTTGTATCTACGAACGCCAGAATGCATAAAATTGACCTAAACGTCTCCTTTTCCTATTCTGAGTCGATTCTGCATGCTTTAAGTGTGTTTGGTGGCTCAGAACCATCAAAAAACGTTGAAATATAGTTCAAATTCAATAAAAATCGACAAAAATACAGTTTCTAGCTAAAATTTGATGGTTTCGTTGCACTTTCCGAGCCCGTAGGGTATCTGATTGGCTTAAAAGTACAAGAAAACACTTCAAAAGTGACGTTTCTGAAGAATTTTAACAGTTTTCTTGTATCTACGAACGCCAGAATGCATAAAATTGACCTAAACGTCTCCTTTTCCTATTCTGAATCGATTCTGCATGCTTTAAGTGTGTTTGGTGGCTCAGAACCATCAAAAAACGTTGAAATATAGTTCAAATTCAATAAAAATCGACAAAAATACAGTTTCTAGCTAAAATTTGATGGTTTCGTTGCACTTTCCGAGCCCGTAGGGTATCTGATTGGCTTAAAAGTACAAGAAAACACTTCAAAAGTGACGTTTCTGAAGAATTTTAACAGTTTTCTTGTATCTACGAACGCCAGAATGCATAAAATTGACCTAAACGTCTCCTTTTCCTATTCTGAGTCGATTCTGCAATGCTTTAAGTGTGTTTGGTGGCTCAGAACCATCAAAAAACGTTGAAATATAGTTCAAATTCAATAAAAATCGACAAAAATACAGTTTCTAGCTAAAATTTGATGGTTTCGTTGCACTTTCCGAGCCCGTAGGGTATCTGATTGGCTTAAAAGTACAAGAAAACACTTCAAAAGTGACGTTTCTGAAGAATTTTAACAGTTTTCTTGTATCTACGAACGCCAGAATGCATAAAATTGACCTAAACGTCTCCTTTTCCTATTCTGAGTCGATTCTGCATGCTTTAAGTGTGTTTGGTGGCTCAGAACCATCAAAAAACGTTGAAATATAGTTCAAATTCAATAAAAATCGACAAAAATACAGTTTCTAGCTAAAATTTGATGGTTTCGTTGCACTTTCCGAGCCCGTAGGGTATCTGATTGGCTTAAAAGTACAAGAAAACACTTCAAAAGTGACGTTTCTGAAGAATTTTAACAGTTTTCTTGTATCTACGAACGCCAGAATGCATAAAATTGACCTAAACGTCTCCTTTTCCTATTCTGAGTCGATTCTGCATGCTTTAAGTGTGTTTGGTGGCTCAGAACCATCAAAAAACGTTGAAATATAGTTCAAATTCAATAAAAATCGACAAAAATACAGTTTCTAGCTAAAATTTGATGGTTTCGTTGCACTTTCCGAGCCCGTAGGGCATCTGATTGGCTTAAAAGTACAAGAAAACACTTCAAAAGTGACGTTTCTGAAGAATTTTAACAGTTTTCTTGTATCTACGAACGCCAGAATGCATAAAATTGACCTAAACGTCTCCTTTTCCTATTCTGAGTCGATTCTGCATGCTTTAAGTGTGTTTGGTGGCTCAGAACCATCAAAAAACGTTGAAATATAGTTCAAATTCAATAAAAATCGACAAAAATACAGTTTCTAGCTAAAATTTGATGGTTTCGTTGCACTTTCCGAGCCCGTAGGGTATCTGATTGGCTTAAAAGTACAAGAAAACACTTCAAAAGTGACGTTTCTGAAGAATTTTAACAGTTTTCTTGTATCTACGAACGCCAGAATGCATAAAATTGACCTAAACGTCTCCTTTTCCTATTCTGAGACGATTCTGCATGCTTTAAGTGTGTTTGGTGGCTCAGAACCATCAAAAAACGTTGAAATATAGTTCAAATTCAATAAAAATCGACAAAAATACAGTTTCTAGCTAAAATTTGATGGTTTCGTTGCACTTTCCGAGCCCGTAGGGTATCTGATTGGCTTTAAAGTACAAGAAAACACTTCAAAAGTGACGTTTCTGAAGAATTTTAACAGTTTTCTTGTATCTACGAACGCCAGAATGCATAAAATTGACCTAAACGTCTCCTTTTCCTATTCTGAGTCGATTCTGCATGCTTTAAGTGTGTTTGGTGGCTCAGAACCATCAAAAAACGTTGAAATATAGTTCAAATTCAATAAAAATCGACAAAAATACAGTTTCTAGCTAAAATTTGATGGTTTCGTTGCACTTTCCGAGCCCGTAGGGTATCTGATTGGCTTAAAAGTACAAGAAAACACTTCAAAAGTGACGTTTCTGAAGAATTTTAACAGTTTTCTTGTATCTACGAACGCCAGAATGCATAAAATTGACCTAAACGTCTCCTTTTCCTATTCTGAGTCGATTCTGCATGCTTTAAGTGTGTTTGGTGGCTCAGAACCATCAAAAAACGTTGAAATATAGTTCAAATTCAATAAAAATCGACAAAAATACAGTTTCTAGCTAAAATTTGATGGTTTCGTTGCACTTTCCGAGCCCGTAGGGTATCTGATTGGCTTAAAAGTACAAGAAAACACTTCAAAAGTGACGTTTCTGAAGAATTTTAACAGTTTTCTTGTATCTACGAACGCCAGAATGCATAAAATTGACCTAAACGTCTCCTTTTCCTATTCTGAGTCGATTCTGCATGCTTTAAGTGTGTTTGGTGGCTCAGAACCATCAAAAAACGTTGAAATATAGTTCAAATTCAATAAAAATCGACAGAAATACAGTTTCTAGCTAAAATTTGATGGTTTCGTTGCACTTTCCGAGCCCGTGGGGTATCTGATTGGCTTAAAAGTACAAGAAAACACTTCAAAAGTGACGTTTCTGAAGAATTTTAACAGTTTTCTTGTATCTACGAACGCCAGAATGCATAAAATTGACCTAAACGTCTCCTTTTCCTATTCTGAGTCGATTCTGCATGCTTTAAGTGTGTTTGGTGGCTCAGAACCATCAAAAAACGTTGAAATATAGTTCAAATTCAATAAAAAACGACAAAAATACAGTTTCTAGCTAAAATTTTATGGTTTCGTTGCACTTTCCGAGCCCGTTGGGTATCTGATTGGCTTAAAAGTACAAGAAAACACTTCAAAAGTGACGTTTCTGAAGAATTTTAACAGTTTTCTTGTATCTACGAACGCCAGAATGCATAAAATTGACCTAAACGTCTCCTTTTCCTATTCTGAGTCGATTCTGCATGCTTTAAGTGTGTTTGGTGGCTCAGAACCATCAAAAAACGTTGAAATATAGTTCAAATTCAATAAAAATCGACAAAAATACAGTTTCTAGCTAAAATTTGATGGTTTCGTTGTACTTTCCGAGCCCGTAGGGTATCTGATTGGCTTAAAAGTACAAGAAAACACTTCAAAAGTGACGTTTCTGAAGAATTTTAACAGTTTTCTTGTATCTACGAACGCCAGAATGCATAAAATTGACCTAAACGTCTCCTTTTCCTATTCTGAGTCGATTCTGCATGCTTTAAGTGTGTTTGGTGGCTCAGAACCATCAAAAAACGTTGAAATTTAGTTCAAATTCAAAAAAAATCGACAAAAATACAGTTTCTAGCTAAAATTTTATGGTTTCGTTGCACTTTCCGAGCCCGTTGGGTATCTGATTGGCTTAAAAGTACAAGAAAACACTTCAAAAGTGACGTTTCTGAAGAATTTTAACAGTTTTCTTGTATCTACGAACGCCAGAATGCATAAAATTGACCTAAACGTCTCCTTTTCCTATTCTGAGTCGATTCTGCATGCTTTAAGTGTGTTTGGTGGCTCAGAACCATCAAAAAACGTTGAAATATAGTTCAAATTCAATAAAAATCGACAAAAATACAGTTTCTAGCTAAAATTTGATGGTTTCGTTGCACTTTCCGAGCCCGTAGGGTATCTGATTGGCTTAAAAGTACAAGAAAACACTTCAAAAGTGACGTTTCTGAAGAATTTTAACAGTTTTCTTGTATCTACGAACGCCAGAATGCATAAAATTGACCCAAACGTCTCCTTTTCCTATTCCGAGTCGATTCTGCATGCTTTAAGTGTGTTTGGTGGCTCAGAACCATCAAAAAACGTTGAAATATAGTTCAAATTCAATAAAAATCGACAAAAATACAGTTTCTAGCTAAAATTTGATGGTTTCGTTGCACTTTCCGAGCCCGTAGGGTATCTGATTGGCTTAAAAGTACAAGAAAACACTTCAAAAGTGACGTTTCTGAAGAATTTTAACAGTTTTCTTGTATCTACGAACGCCAGAATGCATAAAATTGACCTAAACGTCTCCTTTTCCTATTCTGAGTCGATTCTGCATGCTTTAAGTGTGTTTGGTGGCTCAGAACCATCAAAAAACGTTGAAATATAGTTCAAATTCAATAAAAATCGACAAAAATACAGTTTCTAGCTAAAATTTGATGGTTTCGTTGTACTTTCCGAGCCCGTAGGGTATCTGATTGGCTTAAAAGTACAAGAAAACACTTCAAAAGTGACGTTTCTGAAGAATTTTAACAGTTTTCTTGTATCTACGAACGCCAGAATGCATAAAATTGACCTAAACGTCTCCTTTTCCTATTCTGAGTCGATTCTGCATGCTTTAAGTGTGTTTGGTGGCTCAGAACCATCAAAAAACGTTGAAATATAGTTCAAATTCAATAAAAATCGACAAAAATACAGTTTCTAGCTAAAATTTGATGGTTTCGTTGCGCTTTCCGAGCCGGTAGGGTATCTGATTGGCTTAAAAGTACAAGAAAACACTTCAAAAGTGACGTTTCTGAAGAATTTTAACAGTTTTCTTGTATCTACGAACGCCAGAATGCATAAAATTGACCCAAACGTCTCCTTTTCCTATTCCGAGTCGATTCTGCATGCTTTAAGTGTGTTTGGTGGCTCAGAACCATCAAAAAACGTTGAAATATAGTTCAAATTCAATAAAAATCGACAAAAATACAGTTTCTAGCTAAAATTTGATGGTTTCGTTGCACTTTCCGAGCCCGTAGGGTATCTGATTGGCTTAAAAGTACAAGAAAACACTTCAAAAGTGACGTTTCTGAAGAATTTTAACAGTTTTCTTGTATCTACGAACGCCAGAATGCATAAAATTGACCTAAACGTCTCCTTTTCCTATTCTGAGTCGATTCTGCATGCTTTAAGTGTGTTTGGTGGCTCAGAACCATCAAAAAACGTTGAAATATAGTTCAAATTCAATAAAAATCGACAAAAATACAGTTTCTAGCTAAAATTTGATGGTTTCGTTGTACTTTCCGAGCCCGTAGGGTATCTGATTGGCTTAAAAGTACAAGAAAACACTTCAAAAGTGACGTTTCTGAAGAATTTTAACAGTTTTCTTGTATCTACGAACGCCAGAATGCATAAAATTGACCTAAACGTCTCCTTTTCCTATTCTGAGTCGATTCTGCATGCTTTAAGTGTGTTTGGTGGCTCAGAACCATCAAAAAACGTTGAAATATAGTTCAAATTCAATAAAAATCGACAAAAATACAGTTTCTAGCTAAAATTTGATGGTTTCGTTGCGCTTTCCGAGCCGGTAGGGTATCTGATTGGCTTAAAAGTACAAGAAAACACTTCAAAAGTGACGTTTCTGAAGAATTTTAACAGTTTTCTTGTATCTACGAACGCCAGAATGCATAAAATTGACCTAAACCTCTCCTTTTCCTATTCTGAGTCGATTCTGCATGCTTTAAGTGTGTTTGGTGGCTCAGAACCATCAAAAAACGTTGAAATATAGTTCAAATTCAATAAAAATCGACAAAAATACAGTTTCTAGCTAAAATTTGATGGTTTCGTTGCACTTTCCGAGCCCGTAGGGTATCTGATTGGCTTAAAAGTACAAGAAAACACTTCAAAAGTGACGTTTCTGAAGAATTTTAACAGTTTTCTTGTATCTACGAACGCCAGAATGCATAAAATTGACCTAAACGTCTCCTTTTCCTATTCTGAGTCGATTCTGCATGCTTTAAGTGTGTTGGTGGCTCAGAACCATCAAAAAACGTTGAAATATAGTTCAAATTCAATAAAAATCGACAAAAATACAGTTTCTAGCTAAAATTTGATGGTTTCGTTGCACTTTCCCAGCCCGTAGGGTTTCTGATTGGCTTAAAAGTACAAGAAAACATTTCAAAAGTGACGTTTCTGAAGAATTTTAACAGTTTTCTTGTATCTACGACCGCCAGAATGCATAAAATTGACCTAAACGTCTCCTTTTCCTATTCTGAGTCGATTCTGCATGCTTTAAGTGTGTTTGGTGGCTCAGAACCATCAAAAAACGTTGAAATATAGTTCAAATTCAATAAAAATCGACAAAAATACAGTTTCTAGCTAAAATTTGATGGTTTCGTTGCACTTTCCGAGCCCGTAGGGTATCTGATTGGCTTAAAAGTACAAGAAAACACTTCAAAAGTGACGTTTCTGAAGAATTTTAACGGTTTTCTTGTATCTACGAACGCCAGAATGCATAAAATTGACCTAAACGTCTCCTTTTCCTATTCTGAGTCGATTCTGCATGCTTTAAGTGTGTTTGGTGGCTCAGAACCATGAAAAAACGTTGAAATATAGTTCAAATTCAATAAAAATCGACAAAAATACAGTTTCTAGCTAAAATTTGATGGTTTCGTTGCACTTTCCGAGCCCGTAGGGTATCTGATTGGCTTAAAAGTACATGAAAACACTTCAAAAGTGACGATTCTGAAGAATTTTAACAGTTTTCTTGTATCTACGAACGCCAGAATGCATAAAATTGACCTAAACGTCTCCTTTTCCTATTCTGAGTCGATTCTGCATGCTTTAAGTGAGTTTGGTGGCTCAGAACCATCAAAAAACGTTGAAATATAGTTCAAATTCAATAAAAATCGACAAAAATACAGTTTCTAGCTAAAATTTGATGGTTTCGTTGCACTTTCCGAGCCCGTAGGGTATCTGATTGGCTTAAAAGTACAAGAAAACACTTCAAAAGTGACGTTTCTGAAGAATTTTAACAGTTTTCTTGTATCTACGAACGCCAGAATGCATAAAATTGACCTAAACGTCTCCTTTTCCTATTCTGAGTCGATTCTGCATGCTTTAAGTGTGTTTGATGGCTCAGAACCATCAAAAAACGTTGAAATATAGTTCAAATTCAATAAAAATCGACAAAAATACAGTTTCTAGCTACAATTTGATGGTTTCGTTGCACTTTCCGAGCCCGTAGGGTATCTGATTGGCTTAAAAGTACAAGAAAACACTTCAAAAGTGACGTTTCTGAAGAATTTTAACAGTTTTCTTGTATCTACGAACGCCAGAATGCATAAAATTGACCTAAACGTCTCCTTTTCCTATTCTGAGTCGATTCTGCATGCTTTAAGTGTGTTTGGTGGCTCAGAACCATCAAAAAACGTTGAAATATAGTTCAAATTCAATAAAAATCGACAAAAATACAGTTTCTAGCTAAAATTTGATGGTTTCGTTGCACTTTCCGAGCCCGTAGGGTATCTGATTGGCTTAAAAGTACAAGAAAACACTTCAAAAGTGACGTTTCTGAAGAATTTTAACAGTTTTCTTGTATCTACGAACGCCAGAATGCATAAAATTGACCTAAACGTCTCCTTTTCCTATTCTGAGTCGATTCTGCATGCTTTAAGTGTGTTTGGTGGCTCAGAACCATCAAAAAACGTTGAAATATAGTTCAAATTCAATAAAAATCGACAAAAATACAGTTTCTAGCTAAAATTTGATGGTTTCGTTGCACTTTCCGAGCCCGTAGGGTATCTGATTGGCTTAAAAGTACAAGAAAACATTTCAAAAGTGACGTTTCTGAAGAATTTTAACAGTTTTCTTGTATCTACGAACGCCAGAATGCATAAAATTGACCTAAACGTCTCCTTTTCCTATTCTGAGTCGATTCTGCATGCTTTAAGTGTGTTTGGTGGCTCAGAACCATCTAAAAACGTTGAAATATAGTTCAAATTCAATAAAAATCGACAAAAATACAGTTTCTAGCTAAAATTTGATGGTTTCGTTGCACTTTCCGAGCCCGTAGGGTATCTGATTGGCTTAAATGTACAAGAAAACACTTCAAAAGTGACGTTTCTGAAGAATTTTAACAGTTTTCTTGTATCTACGAACGCCAGAATGCATAAAATTGACCTAAACGTCTCCTTTTCCTATTCTGAGTCGATTCTACATGCTTTAAGTGTGTTTGGTGGCTCAGAACCATCAAAAAACGTTGAAATATAGTTCAAATTCAATAAAAATCGACAAAAATACAGTTTCTAGCTAAAATTTGATGGTTTCGTTGCACTTTCCGAGCCCGTAGGGTATCTGATTGGCTTAAAAGTACAAGAAAACACTTCAAAAGTGACGTTTCTGAAGAATTTTAACAGTTTTCTTGTATCTACGAACGCCAGAATGCATAAAATTGACCTAAACGTCTCCTTTTCCTATTCTGAGTCGATTCTGCATGCTTTAAGTGTGTTTGGTGGCTCAGAACCATCAAAAAACGTTGAAATATAGTTCAAATTCAATAAAAATCGACAAAAATACAGTTTCTAGCTAAAATTTGATGGTTTCGTTGCACTTTCCGAGCCCGTTGGGTATCTGATTGGCTTAAAAGTACAAGAAAACATTTCAAAAGTGACGTTTCTGAAGAATTTTAACAGTTTTCTTGTATCTACGAACGCCAGAATGCATAAAATTGACCTAAACGTCTCCTTTTCCTATTCTGAGTCGATTCTGCATGCTTTAAGTGTGTTTGGTGGCTCAGAACCATCAAAAAACATTGAAATATAGTTCAAATTCAATAAAAATCGACAAAAATACAGTTTCTAGCTAAAATTTGATGGTTTCGTTGCACTTTCCGAGCCCGTAGGGTATCTGATTGGCTTAAAAGTACAAGAAAACACTTCAAAAGTGACGTTTCTGAAGAATTTTAACAGTTTTCTTGTATCTACGAACGCCAGAATGCATAAAATTGACCTAAACGTCTCCTTTTCCTATTCTGAGTCGATTCTGCATGCTTTAAGTGTGTTTGGTGGCTCAGAACCATCAAAAAACTTTGAAATATAGTTCAAATTCAATAAAAATCGACAAAAATACAGTTTCTAGCTAAAATTTGATGGTTTCGTTGCACTTTCCGAGCCCGTAGGGTATCTGATTGGCTTAAAAGTACAAGAAAACACTTCAAAAGTGACGTTTCTGAAGAATTTTAACAGTTTTCTTGTATCTACGAACGCCAGAATGCATAAAATTGACCTAAACGTCTCCTTTTCCTATTCTGAGTCGATTCTGCATGCTTTAAGTGTGTTTGGTGGCTCAGAACCATCAAAAAACGTTGAAATATAGTTCAAATTCAATAAAAATCGACAAAAATACAGTTTCTAGCTAAAATTTGATGGTTTCGTTGCACTTTCCGAGCCCGTAGGGTATCTGATTGGCTTAAAAGTACAAGAAAACACTTCAAAAGTGACGTTTCTGAAGAATTTTAACGGTTTTCTTGTATCTACGAACGCCAGAATGCATAAAATTGACCTAAACGTCTCCTTTTCCTATTCTGAGTCGATTCTGCATGCTTTAAGTGTGTTTGGTGGCTCAGAACCATCAAAAAACGTTGAAATATAGTTCAAATTCAATAAAAATCGACAAAAATACAGTTTCTAGCTAAAATTTGATGGTTTCGTTGCACTTTCCGAGCCCGTAGGGTATCTGATTGGCTTAAAAGTACATGAAAACACTTCAAAAGTGACGATTCTGAAGAATTTTAACAGTTTTCTTGTATCTACGAACGCCAGAATGCATAAAATTGACCTAAACGTCTCCTTTTCCTATTCTGAGTCGATTCTGCATGCTTTAAGTGAGTTTGGTGGCTCAGAACCATCAAAAAACGTTGAAATATAGTTCAAATTCAATAAAAATCGACAAAAATACAGTTTCTAGCTAAAATTTGATGGTTTCGTTGCACTTTCCGAGCCCGTAGGGTATCTGATTGGCTTAAAAGTACAAGAAAACACTTCAAAAGTGACGTTTCTGAAGAATTTTAACAGTTTTCTTGTATCTACGAACGCCAGAATGCATAAAATTGACCTAAACGTCTCCTTTTCCTATTCTGAGTCGATTCTGCATGCTTTAAGTGTGTTTGATGGCTCAGAACCATCAAAAAACGTTGAAATATAGTTCAAATTCAATAAAAATCGACAAAAATACAGTTTCTAGCTACAATTTGATGGTTTCGTTGCACTTTCCGAGCCCGTAGGGTATCTGATTGGCTTAAAAGTACAAGAAAACACTTCAAAAGTGACGTTTCTGAAGAATTTTAACAGTTTTCTTGTATCTACGAACGCCAGAATGCATAAAATTGACCTAAACGTCTCCTTTTCCTATTCTGAGTCGATTCTGCATGCTTTAAGTGTGTTTGGTGGCTCAGAACCATCAAAAAACGTTGAAATATAGTTCAAATTCAATAAAAATCGACAAAAATACAGTTTCTAGCTAAAATTTGATGGTTTCGTTGCACTTTCCGAGCCCGTAGGGTATCTGATTGGCTTAAAAGTACAAGAAAACACTTCAAAAGTGACGTTTCTGAAGAATTTTAACAGTTTTCTTGTATCTACGAACGCCAGAATGCATAAAATTGACCTAAACGTCTCCTTTTCCTATTCTGAGTCGATTCTGCATGCTTTAAGTGTGTTTGGTGGCTCAGAACCATCAAAAAACGTTGAAATATAGTTCAAATTCAATAAAAATCGACAAAAATACAGTTTCTAGCTAAAATTTGATGGTTTCGTTGCACTTTCCGAGCCCGTAGGGTATCTGATTGGCTTAAAAGTACAAGAAAACATTTCAAAAGTGACGTTTCTGAAGAATTTTAACAGTTTTCTTGTATCTACGAACGCCAGAATGCATAAAATTGACCTAAACGTCTCCTTTTCCTATTCTGAGTCGATTCTGCATGCTTTAAGTGTGTTTGGTGGCTCAGAACCATCAAAAAACGTTGAAATATAGTTCAAATTCAATAAAAATCAACAAAAATACAGTTTCTAGCTAAAATTTGATGGTTTCGTTGCACTTTCCGAGCCCGTAGGGTATCTGATTGGCTTAAATGTACAAGAAAACACTTCAAAAGTGACGTTTCTGAAGAATTTTAACAGTTTTCTTGTATCTACGAACGCCAGAATGCATAAAATTGACCTAAACGTCTCCTTTTCCTATTCTGAGTCGATTCTACATGCTTTAAGTGTGTTTGGTGGCTCAGAACCATCAAAAAACGTTGAAATATAGTTCAAATTCAATAAAAATCGACAAAAATACAGTTTCTAGCTAAAATTTGATGGTTTCGTTGCACTTTCCGAGCCCGTAGGGTATCTGATTGGCTTAAAAGTACAAGAAAACACTTCAAAAGTGACGTTTCTGAAGAATTTTAACAGTTTTCTTGTATCTACGAACGCCAGAATGCATAAAATTGACCTAAACGTCTCCTTTTCCTATTCTGAGTCGATTCTGCATGCTTTAAGTGTGTTTGGTGGCTCAGAACCATCAAAAAACGTTGAAATATAGTTCAAATTCAATAAAAATCGACAAAAATACAGTTTCTAGCTAAAATTTGATGGTTTCGTTGCACTTTCCGAGCCCGTTGGGTATCTGATTGGCTTAAAAGTACAAGAAAACATTTCAAAAGTGACGTTTCTGAAGAATTTTAACAGTTTTCTTGTATCTACGAACGCCAGAATGCATAAAATTGACCTAAACGTCTCCTTTTCCTATTCTGAGTCGATTCTGCATGCTTTAAGTGTGTTTGGTGGCTCAGAACCATCAAAAAACATTGAAATATAGTTCAAATTCAATAAAAATCGACAAAAATACAGTTTCTAGCTAAAATTTGATGGTTTCGTTGCACTTTCCGAGCCCGTAGGATATCTGATTGGCTTAAAAGTACAAGAAAACACTTCAAAAGTGACGTTTCTGAAGAATTTTAACAGTTTTCTTGTATCTACGAACGCCAGAATGCATAAAATTGACCTAAACGTCTCCTTTTCCTATTCTGAGTCGATTCTGCATGCTTTAAGTGTGTTTGGTGGCTCAGAACCATCAAAAAACTTTGAAATATAGTTCAAATTCAATAAAAATCGACAAAAATACAGTTTCTAGCTAAAATTTGATGGTTTCGTTGCACTTTCCGAGCCCGTAGGGTATCTGATTGGCTTAAAAGTACAAGAAAACACTTCAAAAGTGACGTTTCTGAAGAATTTTAACAGTTTTCTTGTATCTACGAACGCCAGAATGCATAAAATTGACCTAAACGTCTCCTTTTCCTATTCTGAGTCGATTCTGCATGCTTTAAGTGTGTTTGGTGACTCAGAACCATCAAAAAACGTTGAAATATAGTTCAAATTCAATAAAAATCGACAAAAATACAGTTTCTAGCTAAAATTTGATGGTTTCGTTGCACTTTCCGAGCCCGTAGGGTATCTGATTGGCTTAAAAGTACAAGAAAACACTTCAAAAGTGACGTTTCTGAAGAATTTTAACAGTTTTCTTGTATCTACGAACGCCAGAATGCATAAATTGACCTAAACGTCTCCTTTTCCTATTCTGAGTCGATTCTGCATGCTTTAAGTGTGTTTGGTGGCTCAGAACCATCAAAAAACGTTGAAATATAGTTCAAATTCAATAAAAATCGACAAAAATACAGTTTCTAGCTAAAATTTGATGGTTTCGTTGCACTTTCCGAGCCCGTAGGGTATCTGATTGGCTTAAAAGTACAAGAAAACACTTCAAAAGTGACGTTTCTGAAGAATTTTAACAGTTTTCTTGTATCTACGAACGCCAGAATGCATAAAATTGACCCAAACGTCTCCTTTTCCTATTCTGAGTCGATTCTGCATGCTTTAAGTGTGTTTGGTGGCTCAGAACCATCAAAAAACGTTGAAATATAGTTCAAATTCAATAAAAATCGACAAAAATACAGTTTCTAGCTAAAATTTGATGGTTTCGTTGCACTTTCCGAGCCCGTAGGGTATCTGATTGGCTTAAAAGTACAAGAAAACACTTCAAAAGTGACGTTTCTGAAGAATTTTAACAGTTTTCTTGTATCTACGAACGCCAGAATGCATAAAATTGACCTAAACGTCTCCTTTTCCTATTCTGAGTCGATTCTGCATGCTTTAAGTGTGTTTGGTGGCTCAGAACCATCAAAAAACGTTGAAATATAGTTCAAATTCAATAAAAATCGACAAAAATACAGTTTCTAGCTAAAATTTGATGGTTTCGTTGCACTTTCCGAGCCCGTAGGGTATCTGATTGGCTTAAAAGTACAAGAAAACACTTCAAAAGTGACGTTTCTGAAGAATTTTAACAGTTTTCTTGTATCTACGAACGCCAGAATGCATAAAATTGACCTAAACGTCTCCTTTTCCTATTCTGAGTCGATTCTGCATGCTTTAAGTGTGTTTGGTGGCTCAGAACCATCAAAAAACGTTGAAATATAGTTCAAATTCAATAAAAATCGACAAAAATACAGTTTCTAGCTAAAATTTGATGGTTTCCTTGCACTTTCCGAGCCCGTAGGGTATCTGATTGGCTTAAAAGTACAAGAAAACACTTCAAAAGTGACGTTTCTGAAGAATTTTAACAGTTTTCTTGTATCTACGAACGCCAGAATGCATAAAATTGACCTAAACGTCTCCTTTTCCTATTCTGAGTCGATTCTGCATGCTTTAAGTGTGTTTGGTGGCTCAGAACCATCAAAAAACGTTGAAATTTAGTTCAAATTCAATAAAAATCGACAAAAATACAGTTTCTAGCTAAAATTTGATGGTTTCCTTGCACTTTCCGAGCCCATTGGGTATCTGATTGGCTTTAAAGTACAAGAAAACACTTCAAAAGTGACGTTTCTGAAGAATTTTAACAGTTTTCTTGTATCTACGAACGCCAGAATGCATAAAGTTGACCTAAACGTCTCCTTTTCCTATTCTGAGTCGATTCTGCATGCTTTAAGTGTGTTTGGTGGCTCAGAAACATCAAAAAACGTAGAAATATAGTTCAAATTCAATAAAAATCGACAAAAATACAGTTTTTAGCTAAAATTTGATGGTTTCGTTGCACTTTCCGAGCCCGTAGGGTATCTGATTGGCTTAAAAGTACAAGAAAACACTTCAAAAGTGACGTTTCTGAAGAATTTTAACAGTTTTCTTGTATCTACGAACGCCAGAATGCATAAAATTGACCTAAACGTCTCCTTTTCCTATTCTGAGTCGATTCTGCATGCTTTAAGTGTGTTTGGTGGCTCAGAACCATCAAAAAACGTTGAAATATAGTTCAAATTCAATAAAAATCGACAAAAATACAGTTTCTAGCTAAAATTTGATGGTTTCGTTGCACTTTCCGAGCCCGTAGGGTATCTGATTGGCTTAAAAGTACAAGAAAACACTTCAAAAGTGACGTTTCTGAAGAATTTTAACAGTTTTCTTGTATCTACGAACGCCAGAATGCATAAAATTGACCTAAACGTCTCCTTTTCCTATTCTGAGTCGATTCTGCATGCTTTAAGTGTGTTTGGTGGCTCAGAACCATCAAAAAACGTTGAAATATAGTTCAAATTCAATAAAAATCGACAAAAATACAGTTTCTAGCTAAAATTTGATAGTTTCGTTGCACTTTCCGAGCCCGTAGGGTATCTGATTGGCTTAAAAGTACAAGAAAACACTTCAAAAGTGACGTTTCTGAAGAATTTTAACAGTTTTCTTGTATCTACGAACGCCAGAATGCATAAAATTGACCTAAACGTCTCCTTTTCCTATTCTGAGTCGATTCTGCATGCTTTAAGTGTGTTTGGTGGCTCAGAACCATCAAAAAACGTTGAAATATAGTTCAAATTCAATAAAAATCGACAAAAATACAGTTTCTAGCTAAAATTTGATGGTTTCGTTGCACTTTCCGAGCCCGTTGGGTATCTGATTGGCTTAAAAGTACAAGAAAACACTTCAAAAGTGACGTTTCTGAAGAATTTTAACAGTTTTCTTGTATCTACGAACGCCAGAATGCATAAAATTGACCTAAACGTCTCCTTTTCCTATTCTGAGTCGATTCTGCATGCTTTAAGTGTGTTTGGTGGCTCAGAACCATCAAAAAACGTTGAAATATAGTTCAAATTCAATAAAAATCGACAAAAATACAGTTTCTAGCTAAAATTTGATGGTTTCGTTGCACTTTCCGAGCCCGTAGGGTATCTGATTGGCTTAAAAGTACAAGAAAACACTTCAAAAGTGACGTTTCTGAAGAATTTTAACAGTTTTCTTGTATCTACGAACGCCAGAATGCATAAAATTGACCTAAACGTCTCCTTTTCCTATTCTGAGTCGATTCTGCATGCTTTAAGTGTGTTTGGTGGCTCAGAACCATCAAAAAACGTTGAAATATAGTTCAAATTCAATAAAAATCGACAAAAATACAGTTTCTAGCTAAAATTTGATGGTTTCGTTGCACTTTCCGAGCCCGTAGGGTATCTGATTGGCTTAAAAGTACAAGAAAACACTTCAAAAGTGACGTTTCTGAAGAATTTTAACAGTTTTCTTGTATCTACGAACGCCAGAATGCATAAAATTGACCTAAACGTCTCCTTTTCCTATTCTGAGTCGATTCTGCATGCTTTAAGTGTGTTTGGTGGCTCAGAACCATCAAAAAACGTTGAAATATAGTTCAAATTCAATAAAAATCGACAAAAATACAGTTTCTAGCTAAAATTTGATGGTTTCGTTGCACTTTCCGAGCCCGTAGGGTATCTGATTGGCTTAAAAGTACAAGAAAACACTTCAAAAGTGATGTTTCTGAAGAATTTAACAGTTTTCTTGTATCTACGAACGCCAGAATGCATAAAATTGACCTAAACGTCTCCTTTTCCTATTCTGAGTCGATTCTGCATGCTTTAAGTGTGTTTGGTGGCTCAGAACCATCAAAAAACGTTGAAATATAGTTCAAATTCAATAAAAATCGACAAAAATACAGTTTCTAGCTAAAATTTGATGGTTTCGTTGCACTTTCCGAGCCCGTAGGGTATCTGATTGGCTTAAAAGTACAAGAAAACACTTCAAAAGTGACGTTTCTGAAGAATTTTAACAGTTTTCTTGTATCTACGAACGCCAGAATGCATAAAATTGACCTAAACGTCTCCTTTTCCTATTCTGAGTCGATTCTGCATGCTTTAAGTGTGTTTGGTGGCTCAGAACCATCAAAAAACGTTGAAATATAGTTCAAATTCAATAAAAATCGACAAAAATACAGTTTCTAGCTAAAATTTGATGGTTTCGTTGCACTTTCCGAGCCCGTAGGGTATCTGATTGGCTTAAAAGTACAAGAAAACACTTCAAAAGTGACGTTTCTGAAGAATTTTAACAGTTTTCTTGTATCTACGAACGCCAGAATGCATAAAATTGACCTAAACGTCTCCTTTTCCTATTCTGAGTCGATTCTGCATGCTTTAAGTGTGTTTGATGGCTCAGAACCATCAAAAAACTTTGAAATATAGTTCAAATTCAATAAAAATCGACAAAAATACAGTTTCTAGCTAAAATTTGATGGTTTCGTTGCACTTTCCGAGCCCGTAGGGTATCTGATTGGCTTAAAAGTACAAGAAAACACTTCAAAAGTGACGTTTCTGAAGAATTTTAACAGTTTTCTTGTATCTACGAACGCCAGAATGCATAAAATTGACCTAAACGTCTCCTTTTCCTATTCTGAGTCGATTCTGCATGCTTTAAGTGTGTTTGGTGGCTCAGAACCATCAAAAAACGTTGAAATATAGTTCAAATTCAATAAAAATCGACAAAAATACAGTTTCTAGCTAAAATTTGATGGTTTCGTTGCACTTTCCGAGCCCGTAGGGTATCTGATTGGCTTAAAAGTACAAGAAAACACTTCAAAAGTGACGTTTCTGAAGAATTTTAACAGTTTTCTTGTATCTACGAACGCCAGAATGCATAAAATTGACCTAAACGTCTCCTTTTCCTATTCTGAGTCGATTCTGCATGCTTTAAGTGTGTTTGGTGGCTCAGAACCATCAAAAAACGTTGAAATATAGTTCAAATTCAATAAAAATCGACAAAAATACAGTTTCTAGCTAAAATTTGATGGTTTCGTTGCACTTTCCGAGCCCGTAGGGTATCTGGTTGGCTTAAAAGTACAAGAAAACACTTCAAAAGTGACGTTTCTGAAGAATTTTAACAGTTTTCTTGTATCTACGAACGCCAGAATGCATAAAATTGACCTAAACGTCTCCTTTTCCTATTCTGAGTCGATTCTGCATGCTTTAAGTGTGTTTGGTGGCTCAGAACCATCAAAAAACGTTGAAATATAGTTCAAATTCAATAAAAATCGACAAAAATACAGTTTCTAGCTAAAATTTGATGGTTTCGTTGCACTTTCCGAGCCCGCAGGGTATCTGATTGGCTTAAAAGTACAAGAAAACACTTCAAAAGTGACGTTTCTGAAGAATTTTAACAGTTTTCTTGTATCTACGAACGCCAGAATGCATAAAATTGACCTAAACGTCTCCTTTTCCTATTCTGAGTCGATTCTGCATGCTTTAAGTGTGTTTGGTGGCTCAGAACCATCAAAAAACGTTGAAATATAGTTCAAATTCAATAAAAATCGACAAAAATACAGTTTCTAGCTAAAATTTGATGGTTTCGTTGCACTTTCCGAGCCCGTAGGGTATCTGATTGGCTTAAAAGTACAAGAAAACACTTCAAAAGTGACGTTTCTGAAGAATTTTAACAGTTTTCTTGTATCTACGAACGCCAGAATACATAAAATTGACCTAAACGTCTCCTTTTCCTATTCTGAGTCGATTCTGCATGCTTTAAGTGTGTTTGGTGGCTCAGAACCATCAAAAAACGTTGAAATATTGTTCAAATTCAATAAAAATCGACAAAAATACAGTTTCTAGCTAAAATTTGATGGTTTCGTTGCACTTTCCGAGCCCGTAGGGTATCTGATTGGCTTAAAAGTACAAGAAAACACTTCAAAAGTGACGTTTCTGAAGAATTTTAACAGTTTTCTTGTATCTACGAACGCCAGAATGCATAAAATTGACCTAAACGTCTCCTTTTCCTATTCTGAGTCGATTCTGCATGCTTTAAGTGTGTTTGGTGGCTCAGAACCATCAAAAAACGTTGAAATATAGTTCAAATTCAATAAAAATCGACAAAAATACAGTTTCTAGCTAAAATTTGATGGTTTCGTTGCACTTTCCGAGCCCGTAGGGTATCTGATTGGCTTAAAAGTACAAGAAAACACTTCAAAAGTGACGTTTCTGAAGAATTTTAACAGTTTTCTTGTATCTACGAACGCCAGAATGCATAAAATTGACCTAAACGTCTCCTTTTCCTATTCTGAGTCGATTCTGCATGCTTTAAGTGTGTTTGATGGCTCAGAACCATCAAAAAACTTTGAAATATAGTTCAAATTCAATAAAAATCGACAAAAATACAGTTTCTAGCTAAAATTTGATGGTTTCGTTGCACTTTCCGAGCCCGTAGGGTATCTGATTGGCTTAAAAGTACAAGAAAACACTTCAAAAGTGACGTTTCTGAAGAATTTTAACAGTTTTCTTGTATCTACGAACGCCAGAATGCATAAAATTGACCTAAACGTCTCCTTTTCCTATTCTGAGTCGATTCTGCATGCTTTAAGTGTGTTTGGTGGCTCAGAACCATCAAAAAACGTTGAAATATAGTTCAAATTCAATAAAAATCGACAAAAATACAGTTTCTAGCTAAAATTTGATGGTTTCGTTGCACTTTCCGAGCCCGTAGGGTATCTGATTGGCTTAAAAGTACAAGAAAACACTTCAAAAGTGACGTTTCTGAAGAATTTTAACAGTTTTCTTGTATCTACGAACGCCAGAATGCATAAAATTGACCTAAACGTCTCCTTTTCCTATTCTGAGTCGATTCTGCATGCTTTAAGTGTGTTTGGTGGCTCAGAACCATCAAAAAACGTTGAAATATAGTTCAAATTCAATAAAAATCGACAAAAATACAGTTTCTAGCTAAAATTTGATGGTTTCGTTGCACTTTCCGAGCCCGTAGGGTATCTGGTTGGCTTAAAAGTACAAGAAAACACTTCAAAAGTGACGTTTCTGAAGAATTTTAACAGTTTTCTTGTATCTACGAACGCCAGAATGCATAAAATTGACCTAAACGTCTCCTTTTCCTATTCTGAGTCGATTCTGCATGCTTTAAGTGTGTTTGGTGGCTCAGAACCATCAAAAAACGTTGAAATATAGTTCAAATTCAATAAAAATCGACAAAAATACAGTTTCTAGCTAAAATTTGATGGTTTCGTTGCACTTTCCGAGCCCGCAGGGTATCTGATTGGCTTAAAAGTACAAGAAAACACTTCAAAAGTGACGTTTCTGAAGAATTTTAACAGTTTTCTTGTATCTACGAACGCCAGAATGCATAAAATTGACCTAAACGTCTCCTTTTCCTATTCTGAGTCGATTCTGCATGCTTTAAGTGTGTTTGGTGGCTCAGAACCATCAAAAAACGTTGAAATATAGTTCAAATTCAATAAAAATCGACAAAAATACAGTTTCTAGCTAAAATTTGATGGTTTCGTTGCACTTTCCGAGCCCGTAGGGTATCTGATTGGCTTAAAAGTACAAGAAAACACTTCAAAAGTGACGTTTCTGAAGAATTTTAACAGTTTTCTTGTATCTACGAACGCCAGAATACATAAAATTGACCTAAACGTCTCCTTTTCCTATTCTGAGTCGATTCTGCATGCTTTAAGTGTGTTTGGTGGCTCAGAACCATCAAAAAACGTTGAAATATTGTTCAAATTCAATAAAAATCGACAAAAATACAGTTTCTAGCTAAAATTTGATGGTTTCGTTGCACTTTCCGAGCCCGTAGGGTATCTGATTGGCTTAAAAGTACAAGAAAACACTTCAAAAGTGACGTTTCTGAAGAATTTTAACAGTTTTCTTGTATCTACGAACGCCAGAATGCATAAAATTGACCTAAACGTCTCCTTTTCCTATTCTGAGTCGATTCTGCATGCTTTAAGTGTGTTTGGTGGCTCAGAACCATCAAAAAACGTTGAAATATAGTTCAAATTCAATAAAAATCGACAAAAATACAGTTTCTAGCTAAAATTTGATGGTTTCGTTGCACTTTCCGAGCCCGTTGGGTATCTGATTGGCTTAAAAGTACAAGAAAACACTTCAAAAGTGACGTTTCTGAAGAATTTTAACAGTTTTCTTGTATCTACGAACGCCAGAATGCATAAAATTGACCTAAACGTCTCCTTTTCCTATTCTGAGTCGATTCTGCATGCTTTAAGTGTGTTTGGTGGCTCAGAACCATCAAAAAACGTTGAAATATAGTTCAAATTCAATAAAAATCGACAAAAATACAGTTTCTAGCTAAGATTTGATGGTTTCGTTGCACTTTCCGAGCCCGTAGGGTATCTGATTGGCTTAAAAGTACAAGAAAACACTTCAAAAGTGACGTTTCTGAAGAATTTTAACAGTTTTCTTGTATCTACGAACGCCAGAATGCATAAAATTGACCTAAACGTCTCCTTTTCCTATTCTGAGTCGATTCTGCATGCTTTAAGTGTGTTTGGTGGCTCAGAACCATCAAAAAACGTTGAAATATAGTTCAAATTCAATAAAAATCGACAAAAATACAGTTTCTAGCTAAAATTTGATGGTTTCGTTGCACTTTCCGAGCCCGTAGGGTATCTGATTGGCTTAAAAGTACAAGAAAACACTTCAAAAGTGACGTTTCTGAAGAGTTTTAACAGTTTTCTTGTATCTACGAACGCCAGAATGCATAAAATTGACCTAAACGTCTCCTTTTCCTATTCTGAGTCGATTCTGCATGCTTTAAGTGTGTTTGGTGGCTCAGAACCATCAAAAAACGTTGAAATATAGTTCAAATTCAATAAAAATCGACAAAAATACAGTTTCTAGCTAAAATTTGATGGTTTCGTTGCACTTTCCGAGCCCGTAGGGTATCTGATTGGCTTAAAAGTACAAGAAAACACTTCAAAAGTGA
This sequence comes from Zophobas morio, assembly GCF_036711695.1. Lineage (NCBI taxonomy): Eukaryota > Metazoa > Arthropoda > Insecta > Coleoptera > Tenebrionidae > Zophobas > Zophobas morio. The sequence continues at coordinate 35,527 of NW_026972637.1, forward strand.
CGTTTCTGAAGAATTTTAACAGTTTTCTTGTATCTACGAACGCCAGAATGCATAAAATTGACCTAAACGTCTCCTTTTCCTATTCTGAGTCGATTCTGCATGCTTTAAGTGTGTTTGGTGGCTCAGAACCATCAAAAAACGTTGAAATATAGTTCAAATTCAATAAAAATCGACAAAAATACAGTTTCTAGCTAAAATTTGATGGTTTCGTTGCAATTTCCGAGCCCGTAGGGTATCTGATTGGCTTAAAAGTACAAGTACACTTCAAAAGTGACGTTTCTGAAGAATTTTAACAGTTTTCTTGTATCTACGAACGCCAGAATGCATAAAATTGACCTAAACGTCTCCTTTTCCTATTCTGAGTCGATTCTGCATGCTTTAAGTGTGTTTGGTGGCTCAGAACCATCAAAAAACGTTGAAATATAGTTCAAATTCAATAAAAATCGACAAAAATACAGTTTCTAGCTAAGATTTGATGGTTTCGTTGCACTTTCCGAGCCCGTAGGGTATCTGATTGGCTTAAAAGTACAAGAAAACACTTCAAAAGTGACGTTTCTGAAGAATTTTAACAGTTTTCTTGTATCTACGAACGCCAGAATGCATCAAATTGACCTAAACGTCTCCTTTTCCTATTCTGAGTCGATTCTGCATGCTTTAAGTGTGTTTGGTGGCTCAGAACCATCAAAAAACGTTGAAATATAGTTCAAATTCAATAAAAATCGACAAAAATACAGTTTCTAGCTAAAATTTGATGGTTTCGTTGCACTTTCCGAGCCCGTTGGGTATCTGATTGGCTTAAAAGTACAAGAAAACACTTCAAAAGTGACGTTTCTGAAGAATTTTAACAGTTTTCTTGTATCTACGAACGCCAGAATGCATAAAATTGACCTAAACGTCTCCTTTTCCTATTCTGAGTCGATTCTGCATGCTTTAAGTGTGTTTGGTGGCTCAGAACCATCAAAAAACGTTGAAATATAGTTCAAATTCAATAAAAATCGACAAAAATACAGTTTCTAGCTAAGATTTGATGGTTTCGTTGCACTTTCCGAGCCCGTAGGGTATCTGATTGGCTTAAAAGTACAAGAAAACACTTCAAAAGTGACGTTTCTGAAGAATTTTAACAGTTTTCTTGTATCTACGAACGCCAGAATGCATAAAATTGACCTAAACGTCTCCTTTTCCTATTCTGAGTCGATTCTGCATGCTTTAAGTGTGTTTGGTGGCTCAGAACCATCAAAAAACGTTGAAATATAGTTCAAATTCAATAAAAATCGACAAAAATACAGTTTCTAGCTAAAATTTGATGGTTTCGTTGCACTTTCCGAGCCCGTAGGGTATCTGATTGGCTTAAAAGTACAAGAAAACACTTCAAAAGTGACGTTTCTGAAGAGTTTTAACAGTTTTCTTGTATCTACGAACGCCAGAATGCATAAAATTGACCTAAACGTCTCCTTTTCCTATTCTGAGTCGATTCTGCATGCTTTAAGTGTGTTTGGTGGCTCAGAACCATCAAAAAACGTTGAAATATAGTTCAAATTCAATAAAAATCGACAAAAATACAGTTTCTAGCTAAAATTTGATGGTTTCGTTGCACTTTCCGAGCCCGTAGGGTATCTGATTGGCTTAAAAGTACAAGAAAACACTTCAAAAGTGACGTTTCTGAAGAATTTTAACAGTTTTCTTGTATCTACGAACGCCAGAATGCATAAAATTGACCTAAACGTCTCCTTTTCCTATTCTGAGTCGATTCTGCATGCTTTAAGTGTGTTTGGTGGCTCAGAACCATCAAAAAACGTTGAAATATAGTTCAAATTCAATAAAAATCGACAAAAATACAGTTTCTAGCTAAAATTTGATGGTTTCGTTGCAATTTCCGAGCCCGTAGGGTATCTGATTGGCTTAAAAGTACAAGTACACTTCAAAAGTGACGTTTCTGAAGAATTTTAACAGTTTTCTTGTATCTACGAACGCCAGAATGCATAAAATTGACCTAAACGTCTCCTTTTCCTATTCTGAGTCGATTCTGCATGCTTTAAGTGTGTTTGGTGGCTCAGAACCATCAAAAAACGTTGAAATATAGTTCAAATTCAATAAAAATCGACAAAAATACAGTTTCTAGCTAAAATTTGATGGTTTCGTTGCACTTTCCGAGCCCATAGGGTATCTGATTGGCTTAAAAGTACAAGAAAACACTTCAAAAGTGACGTTTCTGAAGAATTTTAACAGTTTTCTTGTATCTACGAACGCCAGAATGCATAAAATTGACCTAAACGTCTCCTTTTCCTATTCTGAGTCGATTCTGCATGCTTTAAGTGTGTTTGGTGGCTCAGAACCATCAAAAAACTTTGAAAAATAGTTCAAATTCAATAAAAATCGACAAAAATACAGTTTCTAGCTAAAATTTGATGGTTTCGTTGCATTTTCCGAGCCCGTAGGGTATCTGATTGGCTTAAAAGTACAAGAAAACACTTCAAAAGTGACGTTTCTGAAGAATTTTAACAGTTTTCTTGTATCTACGAACGCCAGAATGCATAAAATTGACCTAAACGTCTCCTTTTCCTATTCTGAGTCGATTCTGCATGCTTTAAGTGTGTTTGGTGGCTCAGAACCATCAAAAAACGTTGAAATATAGTTCAATTTCAATAAAAATCGACAAAAATACAGTTTCTAGCTAAAATTTGATGGTTTCGTTGCACTTTCCGAGCCCGTAGGGTATCTGATTGGCTTAAAAGTACAAGAAAACACTTCAAAAGTGACGTTTCTGAAGAATTTTAACAGTTTTCTTGTATCTACGAACGCCAGAATGCATAAAATTGACCTAAACGTCTCCTTTTCCTATTCTGAGTCGATTCTGCATGCTTTAAGTGTGTTTGGTGGCTCAGAACCATCAAAAAACGTTGAAATATAGTTCAAATTCAATAAAAATCGACAAAAATACAGTTTCTAGCTAAAATTTGATGGTTTCGTTGCACTTTCCGAGCCCGTAGGGTATCTGATTGGCTTAAAAGTACAAGAAAACACTTCAAAAGTGACGTTTCTGAAGAATTTTAACAGTTTTCTTGTATCTACGAACGCCAGAATGCATAAAATTGACCCAAACGTCTCCTTTTCCTATTCTGAGTCGATTCTGCATGCTTTAAGTGTGTTTGGTGGCTCAGAACCATCAAAAAACGTTGAAATATAGTTCAAATTCAATAAAAATCGACAAAAATACAGTTTCTAGCTAAAATTTGATGGTTTCGTTGCACTTTCCGAGCCCGTAGGGTATCTGATTGGCTTAAAAGTACAAGAAAACACTTCAAAAGTGACGTTTCTGAAGAATTTTAACAGTTTTCTTGTATCTACGAACGCCAGAATGCATAAAATTGACCTAAACGTCTCCTTTTCCTATTCTGAGTCGATTCTGCATGCTTTAAGTGTGTTTGGTGGCTCAGAACCATCAAAAAACGTTGAAATATAGTTCAAATTCAATAAAAATCGACAAAAATACAGTTTCTAGCTAAAATTTGATGGTTTCGTTGCACTTTCCGAGCCCGTAGGATATCTGATTGGCTTAAAAGTACAAGAAAACACTTCAAAAGTGACGTTTCTGAAGAATTTTAACAGTTTTCTTGTATCTACGAACGCCAGAATGCATAAAATTGACCTAAACGTCTCCTTTTCCTATTCTGAGTCGATTCTGCATGCTTTAAGTGTGTTTGGTGGCTCAGAACCATCAAAAAACGTTGAAATATAGTTCAAATTCAATAAAAATCGACAAAAATACAGTTTCTAGCTAAAATTTGATGGTTTCGTTGCACTTTCCGAGCCCGTAGGGTATCTGATTGGCTTAAAAGTACAAGAAAACACTTCAAAAGTGACGTTTCTGAAGAATTTTAACAGTTTTCTTGTATCTACGAACGCCAGAATGCATAAAATTGACCTAAACGTCTCCTTTTCCTATTCTGAGTCGATTCTGCATGCTTTAAGTGTGTTTGGTGGCTCAGAACCATCAAAAAACGTTGAAATATAGTTCAAATTCAATAAAAATCGACAAAAATACAGTTTCTAGCTAAAATTTGATGGTTTCGTTGCACTTTCCGAGCCCGTAGGGTATCTGATTGGCTTAAAAGTACAAGAAAACACTTCAAAAGTGACGTTTCTGAAGAATTTTAACAGTTTTCTTGTATCTACGAACGCCAGAATGCATAAAATTGACCTAAACGTCTCCTTTTCCTATTCTGAGTCGATTCTGCATGCTTTAAGTGTGTTTGGTGGCTCAGAACCATCAAAAAACGTTGAAATATAGTTCAAATTCAATAAAAATCGACAAAAATACAGTTTCTAGCTAAAATTTGATGGTTTCGTTGCACTTTCCGAGCCCGTAGGGTATCTGATTGGCTTAAAAGTACAAGAAAACACTTCAAAAGTGACGTTTCTGAAGAATTTTAACAGTTTTCTTGTATCTACGAACGCCAGAATGCATAAAATTGACCTAAACGTCTCCTTTTCCTATTCTGAGTCGATTCTGCATGCTCTAAGTGTGTTTGGTGGCTCAGAACCATCAAAAAACGTTGAAATATAGTTCAAATTCAATAAAAATCGACAAAAATACAGTTTCTAGCTAAAATTTGATGGTTTCGTTGCACTTTCCGAGCCCGTAGGGTATCTGATTGGCTTAAAAGTACAAGAAAACACTTCAAAAGTGACGTTTCTGAAGAATTTTAACAGTTTTCTTGTATCTACGAACGCCAGAATGCATAAAATTGACCTAAACGTCTCCTTTTCCTATTCTGAGTCGATTCTGCATGCTTTAAGTGTGTTTGGTGGCTCAGAACCATCAAAAAACGTTGAAATATAGTTCAAATTCAATAAAAATCGACAAAAATACAGTTTCTAGCTAAAATTTGATGGTTTCGTTGCACTTTCCGAGCCCGCAGGGTATCTGATTTGCTTAAAAGTACAAGAAAACACTTCAAAAGTGACGTTTCTGAAGAATTTTAACAGTTTTCTTGTATCTACGAACGCCAGAATGCATAAAATTGACCTAAACGTCTCCTTTTCCTATTCTGAGTCGATTCTGCATGCTTTAAGTGTGTTTGGTGGCTCAGAACCATCAAAAAACGTTGAAATATAGTTCAAATTCAATAAAAATCGACAAAAATACAGTTTCTAACTAAAATTTGATGGTTTCGTTGCACTTTCCGAGCCCGCAGGGTATCTGATTTGCTTAAAAGTACAAGAAAACACTTCAAAAGTGACGTTTCTGAAGAATTTTAACAGTTTTCTTGTATCTACGAACGCCAGAATGCATAAAATTGACCTAAACGTCTCCTTTTCCTATTCTGAGTCGATTCTGCATGCTTTAAGTGTGTTTGGTGGCTCAGAACCATCAAAAAACGTTGAAATATAGTTCAAATTCAATAAAAATCGACAAAAATACAGTTTCTAGCTAAAATTTGATGGTTTCGTTGCACTTTCCGAGGCCGTAGGGTATCTGATTGGCTTAAAAGTACAAGAAAACACTTCAAAAGTGACGTTTCTGAAGAATTTTAACAGTTTTCTTGTGTCTACGAACGCCAGAATGCATAAAATTGACCTAAACGTCTCCTTTTCCTATTCTGAGTCGATTCTGCATGCTTTAAGTGTGTTTGGTGGCTCAGAACCATCAAAAAACGTTGAAATATAGTTCAAATTCAATAAAAATCGACAAAAATACAGTTTCTAGCTAAAATTTGATGGTTTCGTTGCACTTTCCGAGCCCGTAGGGTATCTGATTGGCTTAAAAGTACAAGAAAACACTTCAAAAGTGACGTTTCTGAAGAATTTTAACAGTTTTCTTGTGTCTACGAACGCCAGATGGCATAAAATTGACCTAAACGTCTCCTTTTCCTATTCTGAGTCGATTCTGCATGCTTTAAGTGTGTTTGGTGGCTCAGAACCATCAAAAAACGTTGAAATATAGTTCAAATTCAATAAAAATCGACAAAAATACAGTTTCTAGCTAAAATTTGATGGTTTCGTTGCACTTTCCGAGCCCGTAGGGTATCTGATTGGCTTAAAAGTACAAGAAAACACTTCAAAAGTGACGTTTCTGAAGAATTTTAACAGTTTTCTTGTATCTACGAACGCCAGAATGCATAAAATTGACCTAAACGTCTCCTTTTCCTATTCTGAGTCGATTCTGCATGCTTTAAGTGTGTTTGGTGGCTCAGAACCATCAAAAAACGTTGAAATATAGTTCAAATTCAATAAAAATCGACAAAAGTACAGTTTCTAGCTAAAATTTGATGGTTTGGTTGCACTTTCCGAGCCCGTAGGGTATCTGATTGGCTTAAAAGTACAAGAAAACACTTCAAAAGTGACGTTTCTGAAGAATTTTAACAGTTTTCTTGTATCTACGAACGCCAGAATGCATAAAATTGACCTAAACGTCTCCTTTTCCTATTCTGACTCGATTCTGCATGCTTTAAGTGTGTTTGGTGGCTCAGAACCATCAAAAAACGTTGAAATATAGTTCAAATTAAATAAAAATCGACAAAAGTACAGTTTCTAGCTAAAATTTGATGGTTTCGTTGCACTTTCCGAGCCCGTAGGGTATCTGATTGGCTTAAAAGTACAAGAAAACACTTCAAAAGTGACGTTTCTGAAGAATTTTAACAGTTTTCTTGTATCTACGAACGCCAGAATGCATAAAATTGACCTAAACGTCTCCTTTTCCTATTCTGAGTCGATTCTGCATGCTTTAAGTGTGTTTGGTGGCTCAGAACCATCAAAAAACGTTGAAATATAGTTCAAATTCAATAAAAATCGACAAAAATACAGTTTCTAGCTAAAATTTGATGGTTTCGTTGCACTTTCCGAGCCCGTAGGGTATCTGATTGGCTTAAAAGTACAAGAAAACACTTCAAAAGTGACGTTTCTGAAGAATTTTAACAGTTTTCTTGTATCTACGAACGCCAGAATGCATAAAATTGACGTAAACGTCTCCTTTTCCTATTCTGAGTCGATTCTGCATGCTTTAAGTGTGTTTGGTGGCTCAGAACCATCAAAAAACGTTGAAATATAGTTCAAATTCAATAAAAATCGACAAAAATACAGTTTCTAGCTAAAATTTGATGGTTTCGTTGCACTTTCCGAGCCCGTAGGGTATCTGATTGGCTTAAAAGTACAAGAAAACACTTCAAAAGTGACGTTTCTGAAGAATTTTAACAGTTTTCTTGTATCTACGAACGCCAGAATGCATAAAATTGACCTAAACGTCTCCTTTTCCTATTCTGAGTCGATTCTGCATGCTTTAAGTGTGTTTGGTGGCTCAGAACCATCAAAAAACGTTGAAATATAGTTAAAATTCAATAAAAATCGACAAAAATACAGTTTCTAGCTAAAATTTGATGGTTTCGTTGCACTTTCCGAGCCCGTAGGGTATCTGATTGGCTTAAAAGTACAAGAAAACACTTCAAAAGTGACGTTTCTGAAGAATTTTAACAGTTTTCTTGTATCTACGAACGCCAGAATGCATAAAATTGACCTAAACGTCTCCTTTTCCTATTCTGAGTCGATTCTGCATGCTTTAAGTGTGTTTGGTGGCTCAGAACCATCAAAAAACGTTGAAATATAGTTCAAATTCAATAAAAATCGACAAAAATACAGTTTCTAGCTAAAATTTGATGGTTTCGTTGCACTTTCCGAGCCCGTAGGGTATCTGATTGGCTTAAAAGTACAAGAAAACACTTCAAAAGTGACGTTTCTGAAGAATTTTAACAGTTTTCTTGTATCTACGAACGCCAGAATGCATAAAATTGACCTAAACGTCTCCTTTTCCTATTCTGAGTCGATTCTGCATGCTTTAAGTGTGTTTGGTGGCTCAGAACCATCAAAAAACATTGAAATATAGTTCAAATTCAATAAAAATCGACAAAAATACAGTTTCTAGCTAAAATTTGATGGTTTCGTTGCACTTTCCGAGCCCGTAGGGTATCTGATTGGCTTAAAAGTACAGGAAAACACTTCAAAAGTGACGTTTCTGAAGAATTTTAACAGTTTTCTTGTATCTACGAACGCCAGAATGCATAAAATTGACCTAAACGTCTCCTTTTCCTATTCTGAGTCGATTCTGCATGCTTTAAGTGTGTTTGGTGGCTCAGAACCATCAAAAAACGTTGAAATATAGTTCAAATTCAATAAAAATCGACAAAAATACAGTTTCTAGCTAAAATTTGATGGTTTCGTTGCACTTTCCGAGCCCGTAGGGTATCTGATTGGCTTAAAAGTACAAGAAAACACTTCAAAAGTGACGTTTCTGAAGAATTTTAACAGTTTTCTTGTATCTACGAACGCCAGAATGCATAAAATTGACCTAAACGTCTCCTTTTCCTATTCTGAGTCGATTCTGCATGCTTTAAGTGTGTTTGGTGGCTCAGAACCATCAAAAAACGTTGAAATATAGTTCAAATTCAATAAAAATCGACAAAAATACAGTTTCTAGCTAAAATTTCATGGTTTCGTTGCACTTTCCGAGCCCGTAGGGTATCTGATTGGCTTAAAAGTACAAGAAAACACTTCAAAAGTGACGTTTCTGAAGAATTTTAACAGTTTTCTTGTATCTACGAACGCCAGAATGCATAAAATTGACCTAAACGTCTCCTTTTCCTATTCTGACTCGATTCTGCATGCTTTAAGTGTGTTTGGTGGCTCAGAACCATCAAAAAACGTTGAAATATAGTTCAAATTCAATAAAAATCGACAAAAATACAGTTTCTAGCTAAAATTTGATGGTTTCGTTGCACTTTCCGAGCCCTTAGGGTATCTGATTGGCTTAAAAGTACAAGAAAACACTTCAAAAGTGACGTTTCTGAAGAATTTTAACAGTTTTCTTGTATCTACGAACGCCAGAATGCATAAAATTGACCTAAACGTCTCCTTTTCCTATTCTGAGTCGATTCTGCATGCTTTAAGTGTGTTTGGTGGCTCAGAACCATCAAAAAACGTTGAAATATAGTTCAAATTCAATAAAAATCGACAAAAATACAGTTTCTTGCTAAAATTTGATGGTTTCGTTGCACTTTCCGAGCCCGTAGGATATCTGATTGGCTTAAAAGTACAAGAAAACACTTCAAAAGTGACGTTTCTGAAGAATTTTAACAGTTTTCTTGTATCTACGAACGCCAGAATGCATAAAATTGACCTAAACGTCTCCTTTTCCTATTCTGAGTCGATTCTGCATGCTTTAAGTGTGTTTGGTGGCTCAGAACCATCAAAAAACGTTGAAATATAGTTCAAATTCAATAAAAATCGACAAAAATACAGTTTCTAGCTAAAATTTGATGGTTTCTTTGCACTTTCCGAGCCCGTAGGGTATCTGATTGGCTTAAAAGTACAAGAAAACACTTCAAAAGTGACGTTTCTGAAGAATTTTAACAGTTTTCTTGTATCTACGAACGCCAGAATGCATAAAATTGACCTAAACGTCTCCTTTTCCTATTCTGAGTCGATTCTGCATGCTTTAAGTGTGTTTGGTGGCTCAGAACCATCAAAAAACGTTTAAATTTAGTTCAAATTCAATAAAAATCGACAAAAATACAGTTTCTAGCTAAAATTTGATGGTTTCGTTGCACTTTCCGAGCCCGTAGGGTATCTGATTGGCTTAAAAGTACAAGAAAACACTTCAAAAGTGACGTTTCTGAAGAATTTTAACAGTTTTCTTGTATCTACGGACGCCAGAATGCATAAAATTGACCTAAACGTCTCCTTTTCCTACTCTGAGTCGATTCTGCATGCTTTAAGTGTGTTTGGTGGCTCAGAACCATCAAAAAACGTTGAAATATAGTTCAAATTCAATAAAAATCGACAAAAATACAGTTTCTAGCTAAAATTTGATGGTTTCGTTGCACTTTCCGAGCCCGTAGGATATCTGATTGGCTTAAAAGTACAAGAAAACACTTCAAAAGTGACGTTTCTGAAGAATTTTAACAGTTTTCTTGTTTCTACGAACGCCAGAATGCATAAAATTGACCTAAACGTCTCCTTTTCCTATTCTGAGTCGATTCTGCATGCTTTAAGTGTGTTTGGTGGCTCAGAACCATCAAAAAACGTTGAAATATAGTTCAAATTCAATAAAAATCGACAAAAATACAGTTTCTAGCTAAAATTTGATGGTTTCGTTGCACTTTCCGAGCCCGTAGGGTATCTGATTGGCTTAAAAGTACAAGAAAACACTTCAAAAGTGACGTTTCTGAAGAATTTTAACAGTTTTCTTGTATCTACGAACGCCAGAATGCATAAAATTGACCTAAACGTCTCCTTTTCCTATTCTGAGTCGATTCTGCATGCTTTAAGTGTGTTTGGTGGCTCAGAACCATCAAAAAACGTTGAAATATAGCTCAAATTCAATAAAAATCTACAAAAATACAGTTTCTAGCTAAAATTTGATGGTTTCGTTGCACTTTCCGAGCCCGTAGGGTATCTGATTGGCTTAAAAGTACAAGAAAACACTTCAAAAGTGACGTTTCTGAAGAATTTTAACAGTTTTCTTGTATCTACGAACGCCAGAATGCATAAAATTGACCTAAACGTCTCCTTTTCCTATTCTGAGTCGATTCTGCATGCTTTAAGTGTGTTTGGTGGCTCAGAACCATCAAAAAACGTTGAAATATAGTTCAAATTCAATAAAAATCGACAAAAATACAGTTTCTAGCTAAAATTTGATGGTTTCGTTGCACTTTCCGAGCCCGTAGGGTATCTGATTGGCTTAAAAGTACAAGAAAACACTTCAAAAGTGACGTTTCTGAAGAATTTTAACAGTTTTCTTGTATCTACGAACGCCAGAATGCATAAAATTGACCTAAACGTCTCCTTTTCCTATTCTGAGTCGATTCTGCATGCTTTAAGTGTGTTTGGTGGCTCAGAACCATCAAAAAACGTTGAAATATAGTTCAAATTCAATAAAAATCGACAAAAATACAGTTTCTAGCTAAAATTTGATGGTTTCGTTGCACTTTCCGAGCCCGTAGGGTATCTGATTGGCTTAAAAGTACAAGAAAACACTTCAAAAGTGACGTTTCTGAAGAATTTTAACAGTTTTCTTGTATCTACGAACGCCAGAATGCATAAAATTGACCTAAACGTCTCCTTTTCCTATTCTGAGTCGATTCTGCATGCTTTAAGTGTGTTTGGTGGCTCAGAACCATCAAAAAACGTTGAAATATAGTTCAAATTCAATAAAAATCGACAAAAATACAGTTTCTAGCTAAAATTTGATGGTTTCGTTGCACTTTCCGAGCCCGTAGGGTATCTGATTGGCTTAAAAGTACAAGAAAACACTTCAAAAGTGACGTTTCTGAAGAATTTTAACAGTTTTCTTGTATCTACGAACGCCAGAATGCATAAAATTGACCTAAACGTCTCCTTTTCCAATTCTGAGTGGATTCTGCATGCTTTAAGTTTGTTTGGTGGCTCAGAACCATCAAAAAACGTTGAAATATAGTTCAAATTCAATAAAAATCGACAAAAATACAGTTTCTAGCTAAAATTTGATGGTTTCGTTGCACTTTCCGAGCCCGTAGGGTATCTGATTGGCTTAAAAGTACAAGAAAACACTTCAAAAGTGACGTTTCTGAAGAATTTTAACAGTTTTCTTGTATCTACGAACGCCAGAATGCATAAAATTGACGTAAACGTCTCCTTTTCCTATTCTGAGTCGATTCTGCATGCTTTAAGTGTGTTTGGTGGCTCAGAACCATCAAAAAACGTTGAAATATAGTTCAAATTCAATAAAAATCGACAAAAATACAGTTTCTAGCTAAAATTTGATGGTTTCGTTGCACTTTCCGAGCCCGTAGGGTATCTGATTGGCTTAAAAGTACAAGAAAACACTTCAAAAGTGACGTTTCTGAAGAATTTTAACAGTTTTCTTGTATCTACGAACGCCAGAATGCATAAAATTGACCTAAACGTCTCCTTTTCCAATTCTGAGTCGATTCTGCATGCTTTAAGTGTGTTTGGTGGCTCAGAACCATCAAAAAACGTTGAAATATAGTTCAAATTCAATAAAAATCGACAAAAATACAGTTTCTAGCTAAAATTTGATGGTTTCGTTGCACTTTCCGAGCCGGTAGGGTATCTGATTGGCTTAAAAGTACAAGAAACACTTCAAAAGTGACGTTTCTGAAGAATTTTAACAGTTTTCTTGTATCTACGAACGCCAGAATGCATAAAATTGACCTAAACGTCTCCTTTTCCTATTCTGAGTCGATTCTGCATGCTTTAAGTGTGTTTGGTGGCTCAGAACCATCAAAAAACGTTGAAATATAGTTCAAATTCAATAAAAATCGACAAAAATACAGTTTCTAGCTAAAATTTGATGGTTTCGTTGCACTTTCCGAGCCCTTAGGGTATCTGATTGGCTTAAAAGTACAAGAAAACACTTCAAAAGTGACGTTTCTGAAGAATTTTAACAGTTTTCTTGTATCTACGAACGCCAGAATGCATAAAATTGATCTAAACGTCTCCTTTTCCTATTCTGAGTCGATTCTGCATGCTTTAAGTGTGTTTGGTGGCTCAGAACCATCAAAAAACGTTGAAATATAGTTCAAATTCAATAAAAATCGACAAAAATACAGTTTCTTGCTAAAATTTGATGGTTTCGTTGCACTTTCCGAGCCCGTAGGATATCTGATTGGCTTAAAAGTACAAGAAAACACTTCAAAAGTGACGTTTCTGAAGAATTTTAACAGTTTTCTTGTATCTACGAACGCCAGAATGCATAAAATTGACCTAAACGTCTCCTTTTCCTATTCTGAGTCGATTCTGCATGCTTTAAGTGTGTTTGGTGGCTCAGAACCATCAAAAAACGTTGAAATATAGTTCAAATTCAATAAAAATCGACAAAAATACAGTTTCTAGCTAAAATTTGATGGTTTCTTTGCACTTTCCGAGCCCGTAGGGTATCTGATTGGCTTAAAAGTACAAGAAAACACTTCAAAAGTGACGTTTCTGAAGAATTTTAACAGTTTTCTTGTATCTACGAACGCCAGAATGCATGAAATTGACCTAAACGTCTCCTTTTCCTATTCTGAGTCGATTCTGCATGCTTTAAGTGTGTTTGGTGGCTCAGAACCATCAAAAAACGTTTAAATTTAGTTCAAATTCAATAAAAATCGACAAAAATACAGTTTCTAGCTAAAATTTGATGGTTTCGTTGCACTTTCCGAGACCGTAGGGTATCTGATTGGCTTAAAATTACAAGAAAACACTTCAAAAGTGACGTTTCTGAAGAATTTTAACAGTTTTCTTGTATCTACGGACGCCAGAATGCATAAAATTGACCTAAACGTCTCCTTTTCCTATTCTGAGTCGATTCTGCATGCTTTAAGTGTGTTTGGTGGCTCAGAACCATCAAAAAACGTTGAAATATAGTTCAAATTCAATAAAAATCGACAAAAATACAGTTTCTAGCTAAAATTTGATGGTTTCGTTGCACTTTCCGAGCCCGTAGGATATCTGATTGGCTTAAAAGTACAAGAAAACACTTCAAAAGTGACGTTTCTGAAGAATTTTAACAGTTTTCTTGTATCTACGAACGCCAGAATGCATAAAATTGACCTAAACGTCTCCTTTTCCTATTCTGAGTCGATTCTGCATGCTTTAAGTGTGTTTGGTGGCTCAGAACCATCAAAAAACGTTGAAATATAGTTCAAATTCAATAAAAATCGACAAAAATACAGTTTCTAGCTAAAATTTGATGGTTTCGTTGGACTTTCCGAGCCCGTAGGGTATCTGATTGGCTTAAAAGTACAAGAAAACACTTCAAAAGTGACGTTTCTGAAGAATTTTAACAGTTTTCTTGTATCTACGAACGCCAGAATGCATAAAATCGACCTAAACGTCTCCTTTTCCTATTCTGAGTCGATTCTGCATGCTTTAAGTGTGTTTGGTGGCTCAGAACCATCAAAAAACGTTGAAATATAGTTCAAATTCAATAAAAATCGACAAAAATACAATTTCTAGCTAAAATTTGATGGTTTCGTTGCACTTTCCGAGCCCGTAGGGTATCTGATTGGCTTAAAAGTACAAGAAAACACTTCAAAAGTGACGTTTCTGAAGAATTTTAACAGTTTTCTTGTATCTACGAACGCCAGAATGCATAAAATTGACCTAAACGTCTCCTTTTCCTATTCTGAGTCGATTCTGCATGCTTTAAGTGTGTTTGGTGGCTCAGAACCATCAAAAAACGTTGAAATATAGTTCAAATTCAATAAAAATCGACAAAAATACAGTTTCTAGCTAAAATTTGATGGTTTCGTTGCACTTTCCGAGCCCGTAGGGTATCTGATTGGCTTAAAAGTACAAGAAAACACTTCAAAAGTGACGTTTCTGAAGAATTTTAACAGTTTTCTTGTATCTACGAACGCCAGAATGCATAAAATTGACCTAAACGTCTCCTTTTCCTATTCTGAGTCGATTCTGCATGCTTTAAGTGTGTTTGGTGGCTCAGAACCATCAAAAAACGTTGAAATATAGTTCAAATTCAATAAAAATCGACAAAAATACAGTTTCTAGCTAAAATTTGATGGTTTCGTTGCACTTTCCGAGCCCGTAGGGTATCTGATTGGCTTAAAAGTACAAGAAAACACTTCAAAAGTGACGTTTCTGAAGAATTTTAACAGTTTTCTTGTATCTACGAACGCCAGAATGCATAAAATTGACCTAAACGTCTCCTTTTCCTATTCTGAGTCGATTCTGCATGCTTTAAGTGTGTTTGGTGGCTCAGAACCATCAAAAAACGTTGAAATATAGTTCAAATTCAATAAAAATCGACAAAAATACAGTTTCTAGCTAAAATTTGATGGTTTCGTTGCACTTTCCGAGCCCGTAGGGTATCTGATTGGCTTAAAAGTACAAGAAAACACTTCAAAAGTGACGTTTCTGAAGAATTTTAACAGTTTTCTTGTATCTACGAACGCCAGAAGGCATAAAATTGACCTAAACGTCTCCTTTTCCTATTCTGAGTCGATTCTGCATGCTTTAAGTGTGTTTGGTGGCTCAGAACCATCAAAAAACGTTGAAATATAGTTCAAATTCAATAAAAATCGACAAAAATACAGTTTCTAGCTAAAATTTGATGGTTTCGTTGCACTTTCCGAGCCCGTAGGGTATCTGATTGGCTTAAAAGTACAAGAAAACACTTCAAAAGTGACGTTTCTGAAGAATTTTAACAGTTTTCTTGTATCTACGAACGCCAGAATGCATAAAATTGACCTAAACGTCTCCTTTTCCTATTCTGAGTCGATTCTGCATGCTTTAAGTGTGTTTGGTGGCTCAGAACCATCAAAAAACGTTGAAATATAGTTCAAATTCAATAAAAATCGACAAAAATACAGTTTCTAGCTAAAATTTGATGGTTTCGTTGCACTTTCCGAGCCCGTAGGTTATCTGATTGGCTTAAAAGTACAAGAAAACACTTCAAAAGTGACGTTTCTGAAGAATTTTAACAGTTTTCTTGTATCTACGAACGCCAGAATGCATAAAATTGACCTAAACGTCTCCTTTTCCAATTCTGAGTGGATTCTGCATGCTTTAAGTGTGTTTGGTGGCTCAGAACCATCAAAAAACGTTGAAATATAGTTCAAATTCAATAAAAATCGACAAAAATACAGTTTCTAGCTAAAATTTTATGGTTTCGTTGCACTTTCCGAGCCCGTAGGGTATCTGAGTGGCTTAAAAGTACAAGAAAACCCTTCAAAAGTGGCGTTTCTGAAGAATTTTAACATTTTTCTTGTATCTACGAACGCCAGAATGCATAAAATTGACCTAAACGTCTCCTTTTCCTATTCTGAGTCGATTCTGCATGCTTTAAGTGTGTTTGGTGGCTCAGAACCATCAAAAAACGTTGAAATATAGTTCAAATTCAATAAAAATCGACAAAAATACAGTTTCTAGCTAAAATTTGATGGTTTCGTTGCACTTTCCGAGCCCGTTGGGTATCTGAGTGGCTTAAAAGTACAAGAAAACACTTCAAAAGTGACGTTTCTGAAGAATTTTAACAGTTTTCTTGTATCTACGAACGCCAGAATGCATAAAATTGACCTAAAACGTCTCCTTTTCCTATTCTGAGTCGATTCTGCATGCTTTAAGTGTGTTTGGTGGCTCAGAACCATCAAAAAACGTTGAAATATAGTTCAAATTCAATAAAAATCGACAAAAATACAGTTTCTAGCTAAAATTTGATGGTTTCGTTGCACTTTCCGAGCCCGTAGGGTATCTGATTGGCTTAAAAGTACAAGAAAACACTTCAAAAGTGACGTTCTGAAGAATTTTAACAGTTTTCTTGTATCTACGAACGCCAGAATGCATAAAATTGACCTAAACGTCTCCTTTTCCTATTCTGAGTCGATTCTGCATGCTTTAAGTGTGTTTGGTGGCTCAGAACCATCAAAAAACGTTGAAATATAGTTCAAATTCAATAAAAATCGACAAAAATACAGTTTCTAGCTAAAATTTGATGGTTTCGTTGCACTTTCCGAGCCCGTAGGGTATCTGATTGGCTTAAAAGTACAAGAAAACACTTCAAAAGTGACGTTTCTGAAGAATTTTAACAGTTTTCTTGTATCTACGAACGCCAGAATGCATAAAATTGACCTAAACGTCTCCTTTTCCTATTCTGAGTCGATTCTGCATGCTTTAAGTGTGTTTGGTGGCTCAGAACCATCAAAAAACGTTGAAATATAGTTCAAATTCAATAAAAATCGACAAAAATACAGTTTCTAGCTAAAATTTGATGGTTTCGTTGCACTTTCCGAGCCCGTAGGGTATCTGATTGGCTTAAAAGTACAAGAAAACACTTCAAAAGTGACGTTTCTGAAGAATTTTAACAGTTTTCTTGTATCTACGAACGCCAGAATGCATAAAATTGACCTAAACGTCTCCTTTTCCTATTCTGAGTCGATTCTGCATGCTTTAAGTGTGTTTGGTGGCTCAGAACCATCAAAAAACGTTGAAATATAGTTCAAATTCAATAAAAATCGACAAAAATACAGTTTCTAGCTAAAATTTGATGGTTTCGTTGCACTTTCCGAGCCCGTAGGGTATCTGATTGGCTTAAAAGTACAAGAAAACACTTCAAAAGTGACGTTTCTGAAGAATTTTAACAGTTTTCTTGTATCTACGAACGCCAGAATGCATAAAATTGACCTAAACGTCTCCTTTTCCTATTCTGAGTCGATTCTGCATGCTTTAAGTGTGTTTGGTGGCTCAGAACCATCAAAAAACGTTGAAATATAGTTCAAATTCAATAAAAATCGACAAAAATACAGTTTCTAGCTAAAATTTGATGGTTTCGTTGCACTTTCCGAGCCCGTAGGGTATCTGATTGGCTTAAAAGTACAAGAAAACACTTCAAAAGTGACGTTTCTGAAGAATTTTAACAGTTTTCTTGTATCTACGAACGCCAGAATGCATAAAATTGACCTAAACGTCTCCTTTTCCTATTCTGAGTCGATTCTGCATGCTTTAAGTGTGTTTGGTGGCTCAGAACCATCAAAAAACGTTGAAATATAGTTCAAATTCAATAAAAATCGACAAAAATACAGTTTCTAGCTAAAATTTGATGGTTTCGTTGCACTTTCCGAGCCCGTAGGGTATCTGATTGGCTTAAAAGTACAAGAAAACACTTCAAAAGTGACGTTTCTGAAGAATTTTAACAGTTTTCTTGTATCTACGAACGCCAGAATGCATAAAATTGACCTAAACGTCTCCTTTTCCTATTCTGAGTCGATTCTGCATGCTTTAAGTGTGTTTGGTGGCTCAGAACCATCAAAAAACGTTGAAATATAGTTCAAATTCAATAAAAATCGACAAAAATACAGTTTCTAGCTAAAATTTGATGGTTTCGTTGCACTTTCCGAGCCCGTAGGGTATCTGATTGGCTTAAAAGTACAAGAAAACACTTCAAAAATGACGTTTCTGAAGAATTTTAACAGTTTTCTTGTATCTACGAACGCCAGAATGCATAAAATTGACCTAAACGTCTCCTTTTCCAATTCTGAGTGGATTCTGCATGCTTTAAGTGTGTTTGGTGGCTCAGAACCATCAAAAAACGTTGAAATATAGTTCAAATTCAATAAAAATCGACAAAAATACAGTTTCTAGCTAAAATTTGATGGTTTCGTTGCACTTTCCGAGCCCGTAGGGTATCTGATTGGCTTAAAAGTACAAGAAAACACTTCAAAAGTGAAGTTTCTGAAGAATTTTAACAGTTTTCTTGTATCTACGAACGCCAGAATGCATAAAATTGACCTAAACGTCTCCTTTTCCTATTCTGAGTCGATTCTGCATGCTTTAAGTGTGTTTGGTGGCTCAGAACCATCAAAAAACGTTGAAATCTAGTTCAAATTCAATAAAAATCGACAAAAATACAGTTTCTAGCTAAAATTTGATGGTTTCGTTGCACTTTCCGAGCCCGTAGGGTATCTGATTGGCTTAAAAGTACAAGAAAACACTTCAAAAGTGACGTTTCTGAAGAATTTTAACAGTTTTCTTGTATCTACGAACGCCAGAATGCATAAAATTGACCTAAACGTCTCCTTTTCCTATTCTGAGTCGATTCTGCATGCTTTAAGTGTGTTTGGTGGCTCAGAACCATCAAAAAACGTTGAAATATAGTTCAAATTCAATAAAAATCGACAAAAATACAGTTTCTAGCTAAAATTTGATGGTTTCGTTGCACTTTCCGAGCCCGTAGGGTATCTGATTGGCTTAAAAGTACAAGAAAACACTTCAAAAGTGACGTTTCTGAAGAATTTTAACAGTTTTCTTGTATCTACGAACGCCAGAATGCATAAAATTGACCTAAACGTCTCCTTTTCCTATTCTGAGTCGATTCTGCATGCTTTAAGTGTGTTTGGTGGCTCAGAACCATCAAAAAACGTTGAAATATAGTTCAAATTCAATAAAAATCGACAAAAATACAGTTTCTAGCTAAAATTTGATGGTTTCGTTGCACTTTCCGAGCCCGTAGGGTATCTGATTGGCTTAAAAGTACAAGAAAACACTTCAAAAGTGACGTTTCTGAAGAATTTTAACAGAATCGACTCAGAATAGGAAAAGGAGACGTTTAGGTCAATTTTATGCATTCTGGCGTTCGTAGATACAAGAAAACTGTTAAAATTCTTCAGAAACGTCACTTTTGAAGTGTTTTCTTGTACTTTTAAGCCAATCAGATACCCTACGGGCTCGGAAAGTGCAACGAAACCATCAAATTTTAGCTAGAAACTGTATTTTTGTCGATTTTTATTGAATTTGAACTATATTTCAACGTTTTTTGATGGTTCTGAGCCACCAAACACACTTAAAGCATGCAGAATCGACTCAGAATAGGAAAAGGAGACGTTTAGGTCAATTTTATGCATTCTGGCGTTCGTAGATACAAGAAAACTGTTAAAATTCTTCAGAAACGTCACTTTTGAAGTGTTTTCTTATACTTTTAAGCCAATCAGATACCCTACGGGCTCGGAAAGTCCAACGAAACCATCAAATTTTAGCTAGAAACTGTATTTTTGTCGATTTTTATTGAATTTGAACTATATTTCAACGTTTTTTGATGGTTCTGAGCCACCAAACACACTTAAAGCATGCAGAATCGACTCAGAATAGGAAAAGGAGACGTTTAGGTCAATTTTATGCATTCTGGCGTTCGTAGATACAAGAAAACTGTTAAAATTCTTCAGAAACGTCACTTTTGAAGTGTTTTCTTGTACTTTTAAGCCAATCAGATACCCTACGGGCTCGGAAAGTGCAACGAAACCATCAAATTTTAGCTAGAAACTGTATTTTTGTCGATTTTTATTGAATTTGAACTATATTTCAACGTTTTTTGATGGTTCTGAGCCACCAAACACACTTAAAGCATGCAGAATCGACTCAGAATAGGAAAAGGAGACGTTTAGGTCAATTTTATGCATTCTGGCGTTCGTAGATACAAGAAAACTGTTAAAATTCTTCAGAAACGTCACTTTTGAAGTGTTTTCTTGTACTTTTAAGCCAATCAGATACCCTACGGGCTCGGAAAGTGCAACGAAACCATCAAATTTTAGCTAGAAACTGTATTTTTGTCGATTTTTATTGAATTTGAACTATATTTCAACGTTTTTTGATGGTTCTGAGCCACCAAACACACTTAAAGCATGCAGAATCGACTCAGAATAGGAAAAGGAGACGTTTAGGTCAATTTTATGCATTCTGGCGTTCGTAGATACAAGAAAACTGTTAAAATTCTTCAGAAACGTCACTTTTGAAGTGTTTTCTTGAACTTTTAAGCCAATCAGATACCCTACGGGCTCGGAAAGTGCAACGAAACCATCAAATTTTAGCTAGAAACTGTATTTTTGTCGATTTTTATTGAATTTGAACTATATTTCAACGTTTTTTGATGGTTCTGAGCCACCAAACACACTTAAAGCATGCAGAATCGACTCAGAATAGGAAAAGGAGACGTTTAGGTCAATTTTATGCATTCTGGCGTTCGTAGATACAAGAAAACTGTTAAAATTCTTCAGAAACGTCACTTTTGAAGTGTTTTCTTGTACTTTTAAGCCAATCAGATACCCTACGGGCTCGGAAAGTGCAACGAAACCATCAAATTTTAGCTAGAAACTGTATTTTTGTCGATTTTTATTGAATTTGAACTATATTTCAACGTTTTTTGATGGTTCTGAGCCACCAAACACACTTAAAGCATGCAGAATCGACTCAGAATAGGAAAAGGAGACGTTTAGGTCAATTTTATGCATTCTGGCGTTCGTAGATACAAGAAAACTGTTAAAATTCTTCAGAAACGTCACTTTTGAAGTGTTTTCTTGTACTTTTAAGCCAATCAGATACCCTACGGGCTCGGAAAGTGCAACGAAACCATCAAATTTTAGCTAGAAACTGTATTTTTGTCGATTTTTATTGAATTTGAACTATATTTCAACGTTTTTTGATGGTTCTGAGCCACCAAACACACTTAAAGCATGCAGAATCGACTCAGAATAGGAAAAGGAGACGTTTAGGTCAATTTTATGCATTCTGGCGTTCGTAGATACAAGAAAACTGTTAAAATTCTTCAGAAACGTCACTTTTGAAGTGTTTTCTTGTACTTTTAAGCCAATCAGACACCCTACGGGCTCGGAAAGTGCAACGAAACCATCAAATTTTAGCTAGAAACTGTATTTTTGTCGATTTTTATTGAATTTGAACTATATTTCAAAGTTTTTTGATGGTTCTGAGCCACCAAACACACTTAAAGCATGCAGAATCGACTCAGAATAGGAAAAGGAGACGTTTAGGTCAATTTTATGCATTCTGGCGTTCGTAGATACAAGAAAACTGTTAAAATTCTTCAGAAACGTCACTTTTGAAGTGTTTTCTTGTACTTTTAAGCCAATCAGATACCCAACGGGCTCGGAAAGTGCAACGAAACCATCAAATTTTAGCTAGAAACTGTATTTTTGTCGATTGTTATTGAATTTGAACTATATTTCAACGTTTTTTGATGGTTCTGAGCCACCAAACACACTTAAAGCATGCAGAATCGACTCAGAATAGGAAAAGGAGACGTTTAGGTCAATTTTATGCATTCTGGCGTTCGTAGATACAAGAAAACTGTTAAAATTCTTCAGAAACGTCACTTTTGAAGTGTTTTCTTGTACTTTTAAGCCAATCAGATACCCTACGGGCTCGGAAAGTGCAACGAAACCATCAAATTTTAGCTAGAAACTGTATTTTTGTCGATTTTTATTGAATTTGAACTATATTTCAACGTTTTTTGATGGTTCTGAGCCACCAAACACACTTAAAGCATGCAGAATCGACTCAGAATAGGAAAAGGAGACGTTTAGGTCAATTTTATGCATTCTGGCGTTCGTAGATACAAGAAAACTGTTAAAATTCTTCAGAAACGTCACTTTTGAAGTGTTTTCTTGTACTTTTAAGCCAATCAGATACCCTACGGGCTCGGAAAGTGCAACGAAACCATCAAATTTTAGCTAGAAACTGTATTTTTGTCGATTTTTATTGAATTTGAACTATATTTCAACGTTTTTTGATGGTTCTGAGCCACCAAACACACTTAAAGCATGCAGAATCGACTCAGAATAGGAAAAGGAGACGTTTAGGTCAATTTTATGCATTCTGGCGTTCGTAGATACAAGAAAACTGTTAAAATTCTTCAGAAACGTCACTTTTGAAGTGTTTTCTTGTACTTTTAAGCCAATCAGATACCCTACGGGCTCGGAAAGTGCAACGAAACCATCAAATTTTAGCTAGAAACTGTATTTTTGTCGATTTTTATTGAATTTGAACTATATTTCAACGTTTTTTGATGGTTCTGAGCCACCAAACACACTTAAAGCATGCAGAATCGACTCAGAATAGGAAAAGGAGACGTTTAGGTCAATTTTATGCATTCTGGCGTTCGTAGATACAAGAAAACTGTTAAAATTCTTCAGAAACGTCACTTTTGAAGTGTTTTCTTGTACTTTTAAGCCAATCAGATACCCTACGGGCTCGGAAAGTGCAACGAAACCATCAAATTTTAGCTAGAAACTGTATTTTTGTCGATTTTTATTGAATTTGAACTATATTTCAACGTTTTTTGATGGTTCTGAGCCACCAAACACACTTAAAGCATGCAGAATCGACTCAGAATAGGAAAAGGAGACGTTTAGGTCAATTTTATGCATTCTGGCGTTCGTAGATACAAGAAAACTGTTAAAATTCTTCAGAAACGTCACTTTTGAAGTGTTTTCTTGTACTTTTAAGCCAATCAGACACCCTACGGGCTCGGAAAGTGCAACGAAACCATCAAATTTTAGCTAGAAACTGTATTTTTGTCGATTTTTATTGAATTTGAACTATATTTCAAAGTTTTTTGATGGTTCTGAGCCACCAAACACACTTAAAGCATGCAGAATCGACTCAGAATAGGAAAAGGAGACGTTTAGGTCAATTTTATGCATTCTGGCGTTCGTAGATACAAGAAAACTGTTAAAATTCTTCAGAAACGTCACTTTTGAAGTGTTTTCTTGTACTTTTAAGCCAATCAGATACCCAACGGGCTCGGAAAGTGCATCGAAACCATCAAATTTTAGCTAGAAACTGTATTTTTGTCGATTGTTATTGAATTTGAACTATATTTCAACGTTTTTTGATGGTTCTGAGCCACCAAACACACTTAAAGCATGCAGAATCGACTCAGAATAGGAAAAGGAGACGTTTAGGTCAATTTTATGCATTCTGGCGTTCGTAGATACAAGAAAACTGTTAAAATTCTTCAGAAACGTCACTTTTGAAGTGTTTTCTTGTACTTTTAAGCCAATCAGATACCCTACGGGCTCGGAAAGTGCAACGAAACCATCAAATTTTAGCTAGAAACTGTATTTTTGTCGATTTTTATTGAATTTGAACTATATTTCAACGTTTTTTGATGGTTCTGAGCCACCAAACACACTTAAAGCATGCAGAATCGACTCAGAATAGGAAAAGGAGACGTTTAGGTCAATTTTATGCATTCTGGCGTTCGTAGATACAAGAAAACTGTTAAAATTCTTCAGAAACGTCACTTTTGAAGTGTTTTCTTGTACTTTTAAACCAATCAGATACCCTACGGGCTCGGAAAGTGCAACGAAACCATCAAATTTTAGCTAGAAACTGTATTTTTGTCGATTTTTATTGAATTTGAACTATATTTCAACGTTTTTTGATGGTTCTGAGCCACCAAACACACTTAAAGCATGCAGAATCGACTCAGAATAGGAAAAGGAGACGTTTAGGTCAATTTTATGCATTCTGGCGTTCGTAGATACAAGAAAACTGTTAAAATTCTTCAGAAACGTCACTTTTGAAGTGTTTTCTTGTACTTTTAAGCCAATCAGATACCCTACGGGCTCGGAAAGTGCAACGAAACCATCAAATTTTAGCTAGAAACTGTATTTTTGTCGATTTTTATTGAATTTGAACTATATTTCAACGTTTTTTGATGGTTCTGAGCCACCAAACACACTTAAAGCATGCAGAATCGACTCAGAATAGGAAAAGGAGACGTTTAGGTCAATTTTATGCATTCTGGCGTTCGTAGATACAAGAAAACTGTTAAAATTCTTCAGAAACGTCACTTTTGAAGTGTTTTCTTGTACTTTTAAGCCAATCAGATACACTGCGGGCTCGGAAAGTGCAACGAAACCATCAAATTTTAGCTAGAAACTGTATTTTTGTCGATTTTTATTGAATTTGAACTATATTTCAACGTTTTTTGATGGTTCTGAGCCACCAAACACACTTAAAGCATGCAGAATCGACTCAGAATAGGAAAAGGAGACGTTTAGGTCAATTTTATGTATTCTGGCGTTCGTAGATACAAGAAAACTGTTAAAATTCTTCAGAAACGTCACTTTTGAAGTGTTTTCTTGTACTTTTAAGCCAATCAGATACCCTACGGGCTCGGAAAGTGCAACGAAACCATCAAATTTTAGCTAGAAACTGTATTTCTGTCGTTTTTATTGAATTTGAACTATATTTCAACGTTTTTTGATGGTTCTGAGCCACCAAACACACTTAAAGCATGCAGAATCGACTCAGAATAGGAAAAGGAGACGTTTAGGTCAATTTTATGCATTCTGGCGTTCGTAGATACAAGAAAACTGTTAAAATTCTTCAGAAACGTCACTTTTGAAGTGTTTTCTTGTACTTTTAAGCCAATCAGATACCCTACGGGCTCGGAAAGTGCAACGAAACCATCAAATTTTAGCTAGAAACTGTATTTTTGTCGATTTTTATTGAATTTGAACTATATTTCAACGTTTTTTGATGGTTCTGAGCCACCAAACACACTTAAAGCATGCAGAATCGACTCAGAATAGGAAAAGGAGACGTTTAGGTCAATTTTATGCATTCTGGCGTTCGTAGATACAAGAAAACTGTTAAAATTCTTCAGAAACGTCACTTTTGAAGTGCTTTCTTGTACTTTTAAGCCAATCAGATACCCTACGGGCTCGGAAAGTGCAACAAAACCATCAAATTTTAGCTAGAAACTGTATTTTTGTCGATTTTTATTGAATTTGAACTATATTTCAACGTTTTTTGATGGTTCTGAGCCACCAAACACACTTAAAGCATGCAGAATCGACTCAGAATAGGAAAAGGAGACGTTTAGGTCAATTTTATGCATTCTGGCGTTCGTAGATACAAGAAAACTGTTAAAATTCTTCAGAAACGTCACTTTTGAAGTGTTTTCTTGTACTTTTAAGCCAATCAGATACCCTACGGGCTCGGAAAGTGCAACGAAACCATCAAATTTTAGCTAGAAACTGTATTTTTGTCGATTTTTATTGAATTTGAACTATATTTCAACGTTTTTTGATGGTTCTGAGCCACCAAACACACTTAAAGCATGCAGAATCGACTCAGAATAGGAAAAGGAGACGTTTAGGTCAATTTTATGCATTCTGGCGTTCGTAGATACAAGAAAACTGTTAAAATTCTTCAGAAACGTCACTTTTGAAGTGTTTTCTTGTACTTTTAAGCCAATCAGATACCCTACGGGCTCGGAAAGTGCAACGAAACCATCAAATTTTAGCTAGAAACTGTATTTTTGTCGATTTTTATTGAATTTGAACTATATTTCAACGTTTTTTGATGGTTCTGAGCCACCAAACACACTTAAAGCATGCAGAATCGACTCAGAATAGGAAAAGGAGACGTTTAGGTCAATTTTATGCATTCTGGCGTTCGTAGATACAAGAAAACTGTTAAAATTCTTCAGAAACGTCACTTTTGAAGTGTTTTCTTGTACTTTTAAGCCAATCAGATACCCTACGGGCTCGGAAAGTGCAACGAAACCATCAAATTTTAGCTAGAAACTGTATTTTTGTCGATTTTTATTGAATTTGAACTATATTTCAACGTTTTTTGATGGTTCTGAGCCACCAAACACACTTAAAGCATGCAGAATCGACTCAGAATAGGAAAAGGAGACGTTTAGGTCAATTTTATGCATTCTGGCGTTCGTAGATACAAGAAAACTGTTAAAATTCTTCAGAAACGTCACTTTTGAAGTGTTTTCTTGTACTTTTAAGCCAATCAGATACCCTACGGGCTCGGAAAGTGCAACGAAACCATCAAATTTTAGCTAGAAACTGTATTTTTGTCGATTTTTATTGAATTTGAACTATATTTCAACGTTTTTTGATGGTTCTGAGCCACCAAACACACTTAAAGCATGCAGAATCGACTCAGAATAGGAAAAGGAGACGTTTAGGTCAATTTTATGCATTCTGGCGTTCGTAGATACAAGAAAACTGTTAAAATTCTTCAGAAACGTCACTTTTGAAGTGTTTTCTTGTACTTTTAAGCCAATCAGATACCCTACGGGCTCGGAAAGTGCAACGAAACCATCAAATTTTAGCTAGAAACTGTATTTTTGTCGATTTTTATTGAATTTGAACTATATTTCAACGTTTTTTGATGGTTCTGAGCCACCAAACACACTTAAAGCATGCAGAATCGACTCAGAATAGGAAAAGGAGACGTTTAGGTCAATTTTATGCATTCTGGCGTTCGTAGATACAAGAAAACTGTTAAAATTCTTCAGAAACGTCACTTTTGAAGTGTTTTCTTGTACTTTTAAGCCAATCAGATACCCTACGGGCTCGGAAAGTGCAACGAAACCATCAAATTTTAGCTAGAAACTGTATTTTTGTCGATTTTTATTGAATTTGAACTATATTTCAACGTTTTTTGATGGTTCTGAGCCACCAAACACACTTAAAGCATGCAAAATCGACTCAGAATAGGAAAAGGAGACGTTTAGGTCAATTTTATGCATTCTGGCGTTCGTAGATACAAGAAAACTGTTAAAATTCTTCAGAAACGTCACTTTTGAAGTGTTTTCTTGTACTTTTAAGCCAATCAGATACCCTACGGGCTCGGAAAGTGCAACGAAACCATCAAATTTTAGCTAGAAACTGTATTTTTGTCGATTTTTATTGAATTTGAACTATATTTCAACGTTTTTTGATGGTTCTGAGCCACCAAACACACTTAAAGCATGCAGAATCGACTCAGAATAGGAAAAGGAGACGTTTAGGTCAATTTTATGCATTCTGGCGTTCGTAGATACAAGAAAACTGTTAAAATTCTTCAGAAACGTCACTTTTGAAGTGTTTTCTTGTACTTTTAAGCCAATCAGATACCCTACGGGCTCGGAAAGTGCAACGAAACCATCAAATTTTAGCTAGAAACTGTATTTTTGTCGATTTTTATTGAATTTGAACTATATTTCAACGTTTTTTGATGGTTCTGAGCCACCAAACACACTTAAAGCATGCAGAATCGACTCAGAATAGAAAAAGGAGACGTTTAGGTCAATTTTATGCATTCTGGCGTTCGTAGATACAAGAAAACTGTTAAAATTCTTCGGAAACGTCACTTTTGAAGTGTTTTCTTGTACTTTTAAGCCAATCAGATACCCTACGGGCTCGGAAAGTGCAACGAAACCATCAAATTTTAGCTAGAAACTGTATTTTTGTCGATTTTTATTGAATTTGAACTATATTTCAACGTTTTTTGATGGTTCTGAGCCACCAAACACACTTAAAGCATGCAGAATCCACTCAGAATAGGAAAAGGAGACGTTTAGGTCAATTTTATGCATTCTGGCGTTCGTAGATACAAGAAAACTGTTAAAATTCTTCAGAAACGTCACTTTTGAAGTGTTTTCTTGTACTTTTAAGCCAATCAGATACCCTACGGGCTCGGAAAGTGCAACGAAACCATCAAATTTTAGCTAGAAACTGTATTTTTGTCGATTTTTATTGAATTTGAACTATATTTCAAAGTTTTTTGATGGTTTTGAGCCACCAAACACACTTAAAGCATGCAGAATCGACTCAGAATACGAAAAGGAGACGTTTAGGTCAATTTTATGCATTCTGGCGTTCGTAGATACAGGAAAACTGTTAAAATTCTTCAGAAACGTCTCTTTTGAAGTGTTTTCTTGTACTTTTAAGCCAATCAGATACCCTACGGGCTCGGAAAGTGCAACGAAACCATCAAATTTTAGCTAGAAACTGTATTTTTGTCGATTTTTATTGAATTTGAACTATATTTCAACGTTTTTTGATGGTTCTGAGCCACCAAACACACTTAAAGCATGCAGAATCGACTCAGAATAGGAAAAGGAGACGTTTAGGTCAATTTTATGCATTCTGGCGTTCGTAGATACAAGAAAACTGTTAAAATTCTTCAGAAACGTCACTTTTGAAGTGTTTTCTTGTACTTTTAAGCCAATCAGATACCCTACGGGCTCGGAAAGTGCAACGAAACCATCAAATTTTAGCTAGAAACTGTATTTTTGTCGATTTTTATTGAATTTGAACTATATTTCAACGTTTTTTGATGGTTCTGAGCCACCAAACACACTTAAAGCATGCAGAATCGACTCAGAATAGGAAAAGGAGACGTTTAGGTCAATTTTATGCATTCTGGCGTTCGTAGATACAAGAAAACTGTTAAAATTCTTCAGAAACGTCACTTTTGAAGTGTTTTCTTGTACTTTTAAGCCAATCAGATACCCTACGGGCTCGGAAAGTGCAACGAAACCATCAAATTTTAGCTAGAAACTGTATTTTTGTCGATTTTTATTGAATTTGAACTATATTTCAACGTTTTTTGATGGTTCTGAGCCACCAAACACACTTAAAGCATGCAGAATCGACTCAGAATAGGAAAAGGAGACGTTTAGGTCAATTTTATGCATTCTGGCGTTCGTAGATACAAGAAAACTGTTAAAATTCTTCAGAAACGTCACTTTTGAAGTGTTTTCTTGTACTTTTAAGCCAATCAGATACCCTACGGGCTCGGAAAGTGCAACGAAACCATCAAATTTTAGCTAGAAACTGTATTTTTGTCGATTTTTATTGAATTTGAACTATATTTCAACGTTTTTTGATGGTTCTGAGCCACCAAACACACTTAAAGCATGCAGAATCGACTCAGAATAGGAAAAGGAGACGTTTAGGTCAATTTTATGCATTCTGGCGTTCGTAGATACAAGAAAACTGTTAAAATTCTTCAGAAACGTCACTTTTGAAGTGTTTTCTTGTACTTTTAAGCCAATCAGATACCCTACGGGCTCGGAAAGTGCAACGAAACCAACAAATTTTAGCTAGAAACTGTATTTTTGTCGATTTTTATTGAATTTGAACTATATTTCAAAGTTTTTTGATGGTTCTGAGCCACCAAACACACTTAAAGCATGCA
This sequence comes from Zophobas morio, assembly GCF_036711695.1. NCBI lineage: Eukaryota > Metazoa > Arthropoda > Insecta > Coleoptera > Tenebrionidae > Zophobas > Zophobas morio. The sequence goes on from NW_026972637.1 coordinate 64,798, forward strand.
GAATCGACTCAGAATAGGAAAAGGAGACGTTTAGGTCAATTTTATGCATTCTGGCGTTCGTAGATACAAGAAAACTGTTAAAATTCTTCAGAAACGTCACTTTTGAAGTGTTTTCTTGTACTTTTAAGCCAATCAGATACCCTACGGGCTCGGAAAGTGCAACGAAACCATCAAATTTTAGCTAGAAACTGTATTTTTGTCGATTTTTATTGAATTTGAACTATATTTCAACGTTTTTTGATGGTTCTGAGCCACCAAACACACTTAAAGCATGCAGAATCGACTCAGAATAGGAAAAGGAGACGTTTAGGTCAATTTTATGCATTCTGGCGTTCGTAGATACAAGAAAACTGTTAAAATTCTTCAGAAACGTCACTTTTGAAGTGTTTTCTTGTACTTTTAAGCCAATCAGATACCCTACGGGCTCGGAAAGTGCAACGAAACCATCAAATTTTAGCTAGAAACTGTATTTTTTTCGATTTTTATTGAATTTGAACTATATTTCAACGTTTTTTGATGGTTCTGAGCCACCAAACACACTTAAAGCATGCAGAATCGATTCAGAATAGGAAAAGGAGACGTTTAGGTCAATTTTATGCATTCTGGCGTTCGTAGATACAAGAAAACTGTTAAAATTCTTCAGAAACGTCACTTTTGAAGTGTTTTCTTGTACTTTTAAGCCAATCAGATACCCTACGGGCTCGGAAAGTGCAACGAAACCAACAAATTTTAGCTAGAAACTGTATTTTTGTCGATTTTTATTGAATTTGAACTATATTTCAAAGTTTTTTGATGGTTCTGAGCCACCAAACACACTTAAAGCATGCAGAATCGACTCAGAATAGGAAAAGGAGACGTTTAGGTCAATTTTATGCATTCTGGCGTTCGTAGATACAAGAAAACTGTTAAAATTCTTCAGAAACGTCACTTTTGAAGTGTTTTCTTGTACTTTTAAGCCAATCAGATACCCTACGGGCTCGGAAAGTGCAACGAAACCATCAAATTTTAGCTAGAAACTGTATTTTTGTCGATTTTTATTGAATTTGAACTATATTTCAACGTTTTTTGATGGTTCTGAGCCACCAAACACACTTAAAGCATGCAGAATCGACTCAGAATAGGAAAAGGAGACGTTTAGGTCAATTTTATGCATTCTGGCGTTCGTAGATACAAGAAAACTGTTAAAATTCTTCAGAAACGTCACTTTTAGAGTGTTTTCTTGTACTTTTAAGCCAATCAGATACCCTACGGGCTCGGAAATTGCAACGAAACCATCAAATTTTAGCTAGAAACTGTATTTTTGTCGATTTTTATTGAATTTGAACTATATTTCAACGTTTTTTGATGGTTCTGAGCCACCAAACACACTTAAAGCATGCAGAATCGACTCAGAATAGGAAAAGGAGACGTTTAGGTCAATTTTATGCGTTCTGGCGTTCGTAGATACAAGAAAACTGTTAAAATTCTTCAGAAACGTCACTTTTGAAGTGTTTTCTTGTACTTTTAAGCCAATCAGATACCCTACGGGCTCGGAAAGTGCAACGAAACCATCAAATTTTAGCTAGAAACTGTATTTTTGTCGATTTTTATTGAATTTGAACTATATTTCAACGTTTTTTGATGGTTCTGAGCCACCAAACACACTTAAAGCATGCAGAATCGACTCAGAATAGGAAAAGGAGACGTTTAGGTCAATTTTATGCATTCTGGCGTTCGTAGATACAAGAAAACTGTTAAAATTCTTCAGAAACGTCACTTTTGAAGTGTTTTCTTGTACTTTTAAGCCAATCAGATACCCTACGGGCTCGGAAAGTGCAACGAAACCATCAAATTTTAGCTAGAAACTGTATTTTTGTCGATTTTTATTGAATTTGAACTATATTTCAACGTTTTTTGATGGTTCTGAGCCACCAAACACACTTAAAGCATGCAGAATCGACTCAGAATAGGAAAAGGAGACGTTTAGGTCAATTTTATGCATTCTGGCGTTCGTAGATACAAGAAAACTGTTAAAATTCTTCAGAAACGTCACTTCTGAAGTGTTTTCTTGTACTTTTAAGCCAATCAGATACCCTACGGGCTCGGAAAGTGCAACGAAACCATCAAATTTTAGCTAGAAACTGTATTTTTGTCGATTTTTATTGAATTTGAACTATATTTCAACGTTTTTTGATGGTTCTGAGCCACCAAACACACTTAAAGCATGCAGAATCGACTCAGAATAGGAAAAGGAGACGTTTAGGTCAATTTTATGCATTCTGGCGTTCGTAGATACAAGAAAACTGTTAAAATTCTTCAGAAACGTCACTTTTGAAGTGTTTTCTTGTACTTTTAAGCCAATCAGATACCCTACGGGCTCGGAAAGTGCAACGAAACCATCAAATTTTAGCTAGAAACTGTATTTTTGTCGATTTTTATTGAATTTGAACTATATTTCAACGTTTTTTGATGGTTCTGAGCCACCAAACACACTTAAAGCATGCAGAATCGACTCAGAATAGGAAAAGGAGACGTTTAGGTCAATTTTATGCATTCTGGCGTTCGTAGATACAAGAAAACTGTTAAAATTCTTCAGAAACGTCACTTTTGAAGTGTTTTCTTGTACTTTTAAGCCAATCAGATACCCTACGGGCTCGGAAAGTGCAACGAAACCATCAAATTTTAGCTAGAAACTGTATTTTTGTCGATTTTTATTGAATTTGAACTATATTTCAACGTTTTTTGATGGTTCTGAGCCACCAAACACACTTAAAGCATGCAGAATCGACTCAGAATAGGAAAAGGAGACGTTTAGGTCAATTTTATGCATTCTGGCGTTCGTAGATACAAGAAAACTGTTAAAATTCTTCAGAAACGTCACTTTTGAAGTGTTTTCTTGTACTTTTAAGCCAATCAGATACCCTACGGGCTCGGAAAGTGCAACGAAACCATCAAATTTTAGCTAGAAACTGTATTTTTGTCGATTTTTATTGAATTTGAACTATATTTCAACGTTTTTTGATGGTTCTGAGCCACCAAACACACTTTAAGCATGCAGAATCGACTCAGAATAGGAAAAGGAGACGTTTAGGTCAATTTTATGCATTCTGGCGTTCGTAGATACAAGAAAACTGTTAAAATTCTTCAGAAACGTCACTTTTGAAGTGTTTTCTTGTACTTTTAAGCCAATCAGATACCCTACGGGCTCGGAAAGTGCAACGAAACCATCAAATTTTAGCTAGAAACTGTATTTTTGTCGATTTTTATTGAATTTGAACTATATTTCAACGTTTTTTGATGGTTCTGAGCCACCAAACACACTTAAAGCATGCAGAAACGACTCAGAATAGGAAAAGGAGACGTTTAGGTCAATTTTATGCATTCTGGCGTTCGTAGATACAAGAAAACTGTTAAAATTCTTCAGAAACGTCACTTTTGAAGTGTTTTCTTGTACTTTTAAGCCAATCAGATACCCTACGGGCTCGGAAAGTGCAACGAAACCATCAAATTTTAGCTATTCTGAGTCGATTCTGCATGCTTTAAGTGTGTTTGGTGGCTCAGAACCATCAAAAAACGTTGAAATATAGTTCAAATTCAATAAAAATCGACAAAAATACAGTTTCTAGCTAAAATTTGATGGTTTCGTTGCACTTTCCGAGCCCGTAGGGTATCTGATTGGCTTAAAAGTACAAGAAAACACTTCAAAAGTGACGTTTCTGAAGAATTTTAACAGTTTTCTTGTATCTACGAACGCCAGAATGCATAAAATTGACCTAAACGTCTCCTTTTCCTATTCTGAGTCGATTCTGCATGCTTTAAGTGTGTTTGGTGGCTCAGAACCATCAAAAAACGTTGAAATATAGTTCAAATTCAATAAAAATCGACAAAAATACTGTTTCTAGCTAAAATTTGATGGTTTCGTTGCACTTTCCGAGCCCGTAGGGTATCTGATTGGCTTAAAAGTACAAGAAAACACTTCAAAAGTGACGTTTCTGAAGAATTTTAACAGTTTTCTTGTATCTACGAACGCCAGAATGCATAAAATTGACCTAAACGTCTCCTTTTCCTATTCTGAGTCGATTCTGCATGCTTTAAGTGTGTTTGGTGGCTCAGAACCATCAAAAAACGTTGAAATATAGTTCAAATTCAATAAAAATCGACAAAAATACAGTTTCTAGCTAAAATTTGATGGTTTCGTTGCACTTTCCGAGCCCGTAGGGTATCTGATTGGCTTAAAAGTACAAGAAAACACTTCAAAAGTGACGTTTCTGAAGAATTTTAACAGTTTTCTTGTATCTACGAACGCCAGAATGCATAAAATTGACCTAAACGTCTCCTTTTCCTATTCTGATTCGATTCTGCATGCTTTAAGTGTGTTTGGTGGCTCAGAACCATCAAAAAACGTTGAAATATAGTTCAAATTCAATAAAAATCGACAAAAATACAGTTTCTAGCTAAAATTTGATGGTTTCGTTGCACTTTCCGAGCCCGTAGGGTATCTGATTGGCTTAAAAGTACAAGAAAACACTTCAAAAGTGACGTTTCTGAAGAATTTTAACAGTTTTCTTGTATCTACGAATGCCAGAATGCATAAAATTGACCTAAACGTCTCCTTTTCCTATTCTGAGTCGATTCTGCATGCTTTAAGTGTGTTTGGTGGCTCAGAACCATCAAAAAACGTTGAAATATAGTTCAAATTCAATAAAAATCGACAAAAATACAGTTTCTAGCTAAAATTTGATGGTTTCGTTGCACTTTCCGAGCCCGTTGGGTATCTGATTGGCTTAAAAGTACAAGAAAACACTTCAAAAGTGACGTTTCTGAAGAATTTTAACAGTTTTCTTGTATCTACGAACGCCAGAATGCATAAAATTGACCTAAACGTCTCCTTTTCCTATTCTGAGTCGATTCTGCATGCTTTAAGTGTGTTTTGTGGCTCAGAACCATCAAAAAACGTTGAAATATAGTTCAAATTCAATAAAAATCGACAAAAATACAGTTTCTAGCTAAAATTAGATGGTTTCGTTGCACTTTCCGAGCCCGTAGGGTATCTGATTGGCTTAAAAGTACAAGAAAACACTTCAAAAGTGACGTTTCTGAAGAATTTTAACAGTTTTCTTGTATCTACGAACGCCAGAATGCATAAAATTGACCTAAACGTCTCCTTTTCCTATTCTGAGTCGATTCTGCATGCTTTAAGTGTGTTTGGTGGCTCAGAACCATCAAAAAAACGTTGAAATATAGTTCAAATTCAATAAAAATCGACAAAAATACAGTTTCTAGCTAAAATTTGATGGTTTCGTTGCACTTTCCGAGCCCGTAGGGTATCTGATTGGCTTAAAAGTACAAGAAAACACTTCAAAAGTGACGTTTCTGAAGAATTTTAACAGTTTTCTTGTATCTACGAACGCCAGAATGCATAAAATTGACCTAAACGTCTCCTTTTCCTATTCTGAGTCGATTCTGCATGCTTTAAGTGTGTTTGGTGGCTCAGAACCATCAAAAAACGTTGAAATATAGTTCAAATTCAATAAAAATCGACAAAAATACAGTTTATAGCTAAAATTTGATGGTTTCGTTGCACTTTCCGAGCCCGTAGGGTATCTGATTGGCTTAAAAGTACAAGTAAACACTTCAAAAGTGACGTTTCTGAAGAATTTTAACAGTTTTCTTGTATCTACGAACGCCAGAATGCATAAAATTGACCTAAACGTCTCCTTTTCCTATTCTGAGTCGATTCTGCATGCTTTAAGTGTTTGGTGGCTCAGAACCATCAAAAAACGTTGAAATATAGTTCAAATTCAATAAAAATCGACAAAAATACAGTTTCTAGCTAAAATTTGATGGTTTTCGTTGCACTTTCCGAGCCCGTCGGGTATCTGATTGGCTTAAAAGAACAAGAAAACACTTCAAAAGTGACGTTTCTGAAGAATTTTAACAGTTTTCTTGTATCTACGAACGCCAGAATGCATAAAATTGACCTAAACGTCTCCTTTTCCTATTCTGAGTCGATTCTGCATGCTTTAAGTGTGTTTGGTGGCTCAGAACCATCAAAAAACGTTGAAATATAGTTCAAATTCAATAAAAATCGACAAAAATACAGTTTATAGCTAAAATTTGATGGTTTCGTTGCACTTTCCGAGCCCGTAGGGTATCTGATTGGCTTAAAAGTACAAGAAAACACTTCAAAAGTGACGTTTCTGAAGAATTTTAACAGTTTCTTGTATCTACGAACGCCAGAATGCATAAAATTGACCTAAACGTCTCCTTTTCCTATTCTGAGTCGATTCTGCATGCTTTAAGTGTGTTTGGTGGCTCAGAACCATCAAAAAACGTTGAAATATAGTTCAAATTCAATAAAAATCGACAAAAATACAGTTTCTAGCTAAAATTTGATGGTTTCGTTGCACTTTCCGAGCCCGTAGGGTATCTGATTGGCTTAAAAGTACAAGAAAACACTTCAAAAGTGACGTTTCTGAAGAATTTTAACAGTTTTCTTGTATCTACGAACGCCAGAATGCATAAAATTGACCTAAACGTCTCCTTTTCCTATTCTGAGTCGATTCTGCATGCTTTAAGTGTGTTTGGTGGCTCAGAACCATCAAAAAACGTTGAAATATAGTTCAAATTCAATAAAAATCGACAAAAATACAGTTTCTAGCTAAAATTTGATGGTTTCGTTGCACTTTCCGAGCCCGTAGGGTATCTGATTGGCTTAAAAGTACAAGAAAACACTTCAAAAGTGACGTTTCTGAAGAATTTTAACAGTTTTCTTGTATCTACGAACGCCAGAATGCATAAAATTGACCTAAACGTCTCCTTTTCCTATTCTGAGTCGATTCTGCATGCTTTAAGTGTGTTTGGTGGCTCAGAACCATCAAAAAACGTTGAAATATAGTTCAAATTCAATAAAAATCGACAAAATACAGTTTCTAGCTAAAATTTGATGGTTTCGTTGCACTTTCCGAGCCCGTAGGGTATCTGATTGGCTTAAAAGTACAAGAAAACACTTCAAAAGTGACATTTCTGAAGAATTTTAACAGTTTTCTTGTATCTACGAACGCCAGAATGCATAAAATTGACCTAAACGTCTCCTTTTCCTATTCTGAGTCGATTCTGCATGCTTTAAGTGTGTTTGGTGGCTCAGAACCATCAAAAAACGTTGAAATATAGTTCAAATTCAATAAAAATCGACAAAAATACAGTTTCTAGCTAAAATTTGATGGTTTCGTTGCACTTTCCGAGCCCGTAGGGTATCTGATTGGCTTAAAAGTACAAGAAAACACTTCAAAAGTGACGTTTCTGAAGAATTTTAACAGTTTTCTTGTATCTACGAACGCCAGAATGCATAAAATTGACCTAAACGTCTCCTTTTCCTATTCTGAGTCGATTCTGCATGCTTTAAGTGTGTTTGGTGGCTCAGAACCATCAAAAAACGTTGAAATATAGTTCAAATTCAATAAAAATCGACAAAAATACAGTTTCTAGCTAAAGTTTGATGGTTTCTTTGCACTTTCCGAGCCCGTTGGGTATCTGATTGGCTTAAAAGTACAAGAAACACTTCAAAAGTGACGTTTCTGAAGAATTTTAACAGTTTTCTTGTATCTACGAACGCCAGAATGCATAAAATTGACCTAAACGTCTCCTTTTCCTATTCTGAGTCGATTCTGCATGCTTTAAGTGTGTTTGGTGGCTCAGAACCATCAAAAAACGTTGAAATATAGTTCAAATTCAATAAAAATCGACAAAAATACAGTTTCTAGCTAAAATTTGATGCTTTCGTTGCACTTTCCGAGCCCGTAGGGTATCTGATTGGCTTAAAAGTACAAGAAAACACTTCAAAAGTGACGTTTCTGAAGAATTTTAACAGTTTTTCTTGTATCTACGAACGCCAGAATGCATAAAATTGACCTAAACGTCTCCTTTTCCTATTCTGAGTCGATTCTGCATGCTTTAAGTGTGTTTGGTGGCTCAGAACCATCAAAAAACGTTGAAATATAGTTCAAATTCAATAAAAATCGACAAAAATACAGTTTCTAGCTAAAATTTGATGGTTTCGTTGCACTTTCCGAGCCCGTAGGGTATCTGATTGGCTTAAAAGTACAAGAAAACACTTCAAAAGTGACGTTTCTGAAGAATTTTAACAGTTTTCTTGTATCTACGAACGCCAGAATGCATAAAATTGACCTAAACGTCTCCTTTTCCTATTCTGAGTCGATTCTGCATGCTTTAAGTGTGTTTGGTGGCTCAGAACCATCAAAAAACGTTGAAATATAGTTCAAATTCAATAAAAATCGACAAAAATACAGTTTCTAGCTAAAATTTGATGGTTTCGTTGCACTTTCCGAGCCCGTAGGGTATCTGATTGGCTTAAAAGTACAAGAAAACACTTCAAAAGTGACGTTTCTGAAGAATTTTAACAGTTTTCTTGTATCTACGAACGCCAGAATGCATAAAATTGACCTAAACGTCTCCTTTTCCTATTCTGAGTCGATTCTGCATGCTTTAAGTGTGTTTGGTGGCTCAGAACCATCAAAAAACGTTGAAATATAGTTCAAATTCAATAAAAATCGACAAAAATACAGTTTCTAGCTAAAATTTGATGGTTTCGTTGCACTTTCCGAGCCCGTAGGGTATCTGATTGGCTTAAAAGTACAAGAAAACACTTCAAAAGTGACGTTTCTGAAGAATTTTAACAGTTTTCTTGTATCCACGAACGCCAGAATGCATAAAATTGACCTAAACGTCTCCTTTTCCTATTCTGAGTCGATTCTGCATGCTTTAAGTGTGTTTGGTGGCTCAGAACCATCAAAAAACGTTGAAATATAGTTCAAATTCAATAAAAATCGACAAAAATACAGTTTCTAGCTAAAATTTGATGGTTTCGTTGCACTTTCCGAGCCCGTTGGGTATCTGATTGGCTTAAAAGTACAAGAAAACACTTCAAAAGTGACGTTTCTGAAGAATTTTAACAGTTTTCTTGTATCTACGAACGCCAGAATGCATAAAATTGACCTAAACGTCTCCTTTTCCTATTCTGAGTCGATTCTGCATGCTTTAAGTGTGTTTGGTGGCTCAGAACCATCAAAAAACGTTGAAATATAGTTCAAATTCAATAAAAATCGACAAAAATACAGTTTCTAGCTAAAATTTGATGGTTTCGTTGCACTTTCCGAGCCCGTAGGGTATCTGATTGGCTTAAAAGTACAAGAAAACACTTCAAAAGTGACGTTTCTGAAGAATTTTAACAGTTTTCTTGTATCTACGAACGCCAGAATGCATAAAATTGACCTAAACGTCTCCTTTTCCTATTCTGAGTCGATTCTGCATGCTTTAAGTGTGTTTGGTGGCTCAGAACCATCAAAAAACGTTGAAATATAGTTCAAATTCAATAAAAATCGACAAAAATACAGTTTCTAGCTAAAATTTGATGGTTTCGTTGCACTTTCCGAGCCCGTAGGGTATCTGATTGGCTTAAAAGTACAAGAAAACACTTCAAAAGTGACGTTTCTGAAGAATTTTAACAGTTTTCTTGTATCTACGAACGCCAGAATGCATAAAATTGACCTAAACGTCTCCTTTTCCTATTCTGAGTCGATTCTGCATGCTTTAAGTGTGTTTGGTGGCTCAGAACCATCAAAAAACGTTGAAATATAGTTCAAATTCAATAAAAATCGACAAAAATACAGTTTCTAGCTAAAATTTGATGGTTTCGTTGCACTTTCCGAGCCCGTAGGGTATCTGATTGGCTTTAAAGTACAAGAAAACACTTCAAAAGTGACGTTTCTGAAGAATTTTAACAGTTTTCTTGTATCTACGAACGCCAGAATGCATAAAATTGACCTAAACGTCTCCTTTTCCTATTCTGAGTCGATTCTGCATGCTTTAAGTGTGTTTGGTGGCTCAGAACCATCAAAAAACGTTGAAATATAGTTCAAATTCAATAAAAATCGACAAAAATACAGTTTCTAGCTAAAATTTGATGGTTTCGTTGCACTTTCCGAGCCCGTTGGGTATCTGATTGGCTTAAAAGTACAAGAAAACACTTCAAAAGTGACGTTTCTGAAGAATTTTAACAGTTTTCTTGTATCTACGAACGCCAGAATGCATAAAATTGACCTAAACGTCTCCTTTTCCTATTCTGAGTCGATTCTGCATGCTTTAAGTGTGTTTGGTGGCTCAGAACCATCAAAAAACGTTGAAATATAGTTCAAATTCAATAAAAATCGACAAAAATACAGTTTCTAGCTAAAATTTGATGGTTTCGTTGCACTTTCCGAGCCCGTAGGGTATCTGATTGGCTTAAAAGTACAAGAAAACACTTCAAAAGTGACGTTTCTGAAGAATTTTAACAGTTTTCTTGTATCTACGAACGCCAGAATGCATAAAATTGACCTAAACGTCTCCTTTTCCTATTCTGATTCGATTCTGCATGCTTTAAGTGTGTTTGGTGGCTCAGAACCATCAAAAAACGTTGAAATATAGTTCAAATTCAATAAAAATCGACAAAAATACAGTTTCTAGCTAAAATTTGATGGTTTCGTTGCACTTTCCGAGCCCGTAGGGTATCTGATTGGCTTAAAAGTACAAGAAAACACTTCAAAAGTGACGTTTCTGAAGAATTTTAACAGTTTTCTTGTATCTACGAATGCCAGAATGCATAAAATTGACCTAAACGTCTCCTTTTCCTATTCTGAGTCGATTCTGCATGCTTTAAGTGTGTTTGGTGGCTCAGAACCATCAAAAAACGTTGAAATATAGTTCAAATTCAATAAAAATCGACAAAAATACAGTTTCTAGCTAAAATTTGATGGTTTCGTTGCACTTTCCGAGCCCGTTGGGTATCTGATTGGCTTAAAAGTACAAGAAAACACTTCAAAAGTGACGTTTCTGAAGAATTTTAACAGTTTTCTTGTATCTACGAACGCCAGAATGCATAAAATTGACCTAAACGTCTCCTTTTCCTATTCTGAGTCGATTCTGCATGCTTTAAGTGTGTTTGGTGGCTCAGAACCATCAAAAAACGTTGAAATATAGTTCAAATTCAATAAAAATCGACAAAAATACAGTTTCTAGCTAAAATTTGATGGTTTCGTTGCACTTTCCGAGCCCGTAGGGTATCTGATTGGCTTAAAAGTACAAGAAAACACTTCAAAAGTGACGTTTCTGAAGAATTTTAACAGTTTTCTTGTATCTACGAACGCCAGAATGCATAAAATTGACCTAAACGTCTCCTTTTCCTATTCTGAGTCGATTCTGCATGCTTTAAGTGTGTTTGGTGGCTCAGAACCATCAAAAAACGTTGAAATATAGTTCAAATTCAATAAAAATCGACAAAAATACAGTTTCTAGCTAAAATTTGATGGTTTCGTTGCACTTTCCGAGCCCGTAGGGTATCTGATTGGCTTAAAAGTACAAGAAAACACTTCAAAAGTGACGTTTCTGAAGAATTTTAACAGTTTTCTTGTATCTACGAACGCCAGAATGCATAAAATTGACCTAAACGTCTCCTTTTCCTATTCTGATTCGATTCTGCATGCTTTAAGTGTGTTTGGTGGCTCAGAACCATCAAAAAACGTTGAAATATAGTTCAAATTCAATAAAAATCGACAAAAATACAGTTTCTAGCTAAAATTTGATGGTTTCGTTGCACTTTCCGAGCCCGTAGGGTATCTGATTGGCTTAAAAGTACAAGAAAACACTTCAAAAGTGACGTTTCTGAAGAATTTTAACAGTTTTCTTGTATCTACGAATGCCAGAATGCATAAAATTGACCTAAACGTCTCCTTTTCCTATTCTGAGTCGATTCTGCATGCTTTAAGTGTGTTTGGTGGCTCAGAACCATCAAAAAACGTTGAAATATAGTTCAAATTCAATAAAAATCGACAAAAATACAGTTTCTAGCTAAAATTTGATGGTTTCGTTGCACTTTCCGAGCCCGTTGGGTATCTGATTGGCTTAAAAGTACAAGAAAACACTTCAAAAGTGACGTTTCTGAAGAATTTTAACAGTTTTCTTGTATCTACGAACGCCAGAATGCATAAAATTGACCTAAACGTCTCCTTTTCCTATTCTGAGTCGATTCTGCATGCTTTAAGTGTGTTTGGTGGCTCAGAACCATCAAAAAACGTTGAAATATAGTTCAAATTCAATAAAAATCGACAAAAATACAGTTTCTAGCTAAAATTAGATGGTTTCGTTGCACTTTCCGAGCCCGTAGGGTATCTGATTGGCTTAAAAGTACAAGAAAACACTTCAAAAGTGACGTTTCTGAAGAATTTTAACAGTTTTCTTGTATCTACGAACGCCAGAATGCATAAAATTGACCTAAACGTCTCCTTTTCCTATTCTGAGTCGATTCTGCATGCTTTAAGTGTGTTTGGTGGCTCAGAACCATCAAAAAACGTTGAAATATAGTTCAAATTCAATAAAAATCGACAAAAATACAGTTTCTAGCTAAAATTTGATGGTTTCGTTGCACTTTCCGAGCCCGTAGGGTATCTGATTGGCTTAAAAGTACAAGAAAACACTTCAAAAGTGACGTTTCTGAAGAATTTTAACAGTTTTCTTGTATCTACGAACGCCAGAATGCATAAAATTGACCTAAACGTCTCCTTTTCCTATTCTGAGTCGATTCTGCATGCTTTAAGTGTGTTTGGTGGCTCAGAACCATCAAAAAACGTTGAAATATAGTTCAAATTCAATAAAAATCGACAAAAATACAGTTTCTAGCTAAAATTTGATGGTTTCGTTGCACTTTCCGAGCCCGTAGGGTATCTGATTGGCTTAAAAGTACAAGAAAACACTTCAAAAGTGACGTTTCTGAAGAATTTTAACAGTTTTCTTGTATCTACGAACGCCAGAATGCATAAAATTGACCTAAACGTCTCCTTTTCCTATTCTGAGTCGATTCTGCATGCTTTAAGTGTTTGGTGGCTCAGAACCATCAAAAACGTTGAAATATAGTTCAAATTCAATAAAAATCGACAAAAATACAGTTTCTAGCTAAAATTTGATGGTTTCGTTGCACTTTCCGAGCCCGTAGGGTATCTGATTGGCTTAAAAGAACAAGAAAACACTTCAAAAGTGACGTTTCTGAAGAATTTTAACAGTTTTCTTGTATCTACGAACGCCAGAATGCATAAAATTGACCTAAACGTCTCCTTTTCCTATTCTGAGTCGATTCTGCATGCTTTAAGTGTGTTTGGTGGCTCAGAACCATCAAAAAACGTTGAAATATAGTTCAAATTCAATAAAAATCGACAAAAATACAGTTTATAGCTAAAATTTGATGGTTTCGTTGCACTTTCCGAGCCCGTAGGGTATCTGATTGGCTTAAAAGTACAAGAAAACACTTCAAAAGTGACGTTTCTGAAGAATTTTAACAGTTTTCTTGTATCTACGAACGCCAGAATGCATAAAATTGACCTAAACGTCTCCTTTTCCTATTCTGAGTCGATTCTGCATGCTTTAAGTGTGTTTGGTGGCTCAGAACCATCAAAAAACGTTGAAATATAGTTCAAATTCAATAAAAATCGACAAAAATACAGTTTCTAGCTAAAATTTGATGGTTTCGTTGCACTTTCCGAGCCCGTAGGGTATCTGATTGGCTTAAAAGTACAAGAAAACACTTCAAAAGTGACGTTTCTGAAGAATTTTAACAGTTTTCTTGTATCTACGAACGCCAGAATGCATAAAATTGACCTAAACGTCTCCTTTTCCTATTCTGAGTCGATTCTGCATGCTTTAAGTGTGTTTGGTGGCTCAGAACCATCAAAAAACGTTGAAATATAGTTCAAATTCAATAAAAATCGACAAAAATACAGTTTCTAGCTAAAATTTGATGGTTTCGTTGCACTTTCCGAGCCCGTAGGGTATCTGATTGGCTTAAAAGTACAAGAAAACACTTCAAAAGTGCCGTTTCTGAAGAATTTTAACAGTTTTCTTGTATCCACAAACGCCAGAATGCATAAAATTGACCTAAACGTCTCCTTTTCCTATTCTGAGTCGATTCTGCATGCTTTAAGTGTGTTTGGTGGCTCAGAACCATCAAAAAACGTTGAAATATAGTTCAAATTCAATAAAAATCGACAAAAATACAGTTTCTAGCTAAAATTTGATGGTTTCGTTGCACTTTCCGAGCCCGTTGGGTATCTGATTGGCTTAAAAGTACAAGAAAACACTTCAAAAGTGACGTTTCTGAAGAATTTTAACAGTTTTCTTGTATCTACGAACGCCAGAATGCATAAAATTGACCTAAACGTCTCCTTTTCCTATTCTGAGTCGATTCTGCATGCTTTAAGTGTGTTTGGTGGCTCAGAACCATCAAAAAACGTTGAAATATAGTTCAAATTCAATAAAAATCGACAAAAATACAGTTTCTAGCTAAAATTTGATGGTTTCGTTGCACTTTCCGAGCCCGTAGGGTATCTGATTGGCTTAAAAGTACAAGAAAACACTTCAAAAGTGACGTTTCTGAAGAATTTTAACAGTTTTCTTGTATCTACGAACGCCAGAATGCATAAAATTGACCTAAACGTCTCCTTTTCCTATTCTGAGTCGATTCTGCATGCTTTAAGTGTGTTTGGTGGCTCAGAACCATCAAAAAACGTTGAAATATAGTTCAAATTCAATAAAAATCGACAAAAATACAGTTTCTAGCTAAAATTTGATGGTTTCGTTGCACTTTCCGAGCCCGTAGGGTATCTGATTGGCTTAAAAGTACAAGAAAACACTTCAAAAGTGACGTTTCTGAAGAATTTTAACAGTTTTCTTGTATCTACGAACGCCAGAATGCATAAAATTGACCTAAACGTCTCCTTTTCCTATTCTGAGTCGATTCTGCATGCTTTAAGTGTGTTTGGTGGCTCAGAACCATCAAAAAACGTTGAAATATAGTTCAAATTCAATAAAAATCGACAAAAATACAGTTTCTAGCTAAAATTTGATGGTTTCGTTGCACTTTCCGAGCCCGTAGGGTATCTGATTGGCTTAAAAGTACAAGAAAACACTTCAAAAGTGACATTTCTGAAGAATTTTAACAGTTTTCTTGTATCTACGACCGCCAGAATGCATAAAATTGACCTAAACGTCTCCTTTTCCTATTCTGAGTCGATTCTGCATGCTTTAAGTGTGTTTGGTGGCTCAGAACCATCAAAAAACGTTGAAATATAGTTCAAATTCAATAAAAATCGACAAAAATACAGTTTCTAGCTAAAATTTGATGGTTTCGTTGCACTTTCCGAGCCCGTAGGGTATCTGATTGGCTTAAAAGTACAAGAAAACACTTCAAAAGTGACGTTTCTGAAGAATTTTAACAGTTTTCTTGTATCTACGAACGCCAGAATGCATAAAATTGACCTAAACGTCTCCTTTTCCTATTCTGAGTCGATTCTGCATGCTTTAAGTGTGTTTTGGTGGCTCAGAACCATCAAAAAACGTTGAAATATAGTTCAAATTCTATAAAAATCGACAAAAATACAGTTTCTAGCTAAAATTTGATGGTTTCGTTGCACTTTCCGAGCCCGTAGGGTATCTGATTGGCTTAAAAGTACAAGAAAACACTTCATAAGTGACGTTTCTGAAGAATTTTAACAGTTTTCTTGTATCTACGAACGCCAGAATGCATAAAATTGACCTAAACGTCTCCTTTTCCTATTCTGAGTCGATTCTGCATGCTTTAAGTGTGTTTGGTGGCTCAGAACCATCAAAAAACGTTGAAATATAGTTCAAGTTCAATAAAAATCGACAAAAATACAGTTTCTAGCTAAAATTTGATGGTTTCGTTGCACTTTCCGAGCCCGTAGGGTATCTGATTGGCTTAAAAGTACAAGAAAACACTTCAAAAGTGACGTTTCTGAAGAATTTTAACAGTTTTCTTGTATCTACGAACGCCAGAATGCATAAAATTGACCTAAACGTCTCCTTTTCCTATTCTGAGTCGATTCTGCATGCTTTAAGTGTGTTTGGTGGCTCAGAACCATCAAAAAACGTTGAAATATAGTTCAAATTCAATAAAAATCGACAAAAATACAGTTTCTAGCTAAAATTTGATGGTTTCGTTGCACTTTCCGAGCCCGTAGGGTATCTGATTGGCTTAAAAGTACAAGAAAACACTTCAAAAGTGACGTTTCTGAAGAATTTTAACAGTTTTCTTGTATCTACGAACGCCAGAATGCATAAAATTGACCTAAACGTCTCCTTTTCCTATTCTGAGTCGATTCTGCATGCTTTAAGTGTGTTTGGTGGCTCAGAACCATCAAAAAACGTTGAAATATAGTTCAAATTCAATAAAAATCGACAAAAATACAGTTTCTAGCTAAAATTTGATGGTTTCGTTGCACTTTCCGAGCCCGTTGGGTATCTGATTGGCTTAAAAGTACAAGAAAACACTTCAAAAGTGACGTTTCTGAAGAATTTTAACAGTTTTCTTGTATCTACGAACGCCAGAATGCATAAAATTGACCTAAACGTCTCCTTTTCCTATTCTGAGTCGATTCTGCATGCTTTAAGTGTGTTTGGTGGCTCAGAACCATCAAAAAACGTTGAAATATAGTTCAAATTCAATAAAAATCGACAAAAATACAGTTTCTAGCTAAAATTTGATGGTTTCGTTGCACTTTCCGAGCCCGTAGGGTATCTGATCGGCTTAAAAGTACAAGAAAACACTTCAAAAGTGACATTTCTGAAGAATTTTAACAGTTTTCTTGTATCTACGACCGCCAGAATGCATAAAATTGACCTAAACGTCTCCTTTTCCTATTCTGAGTCGATTCTGCATGCTTTAAGTGTGTTTGGTGGCTCAGAACCATCAAAAAACGTTGAAATATAGTTCAAATTCAATAAAAATCGACAAAAATACAGTTTCTAGCTAAAATTTGATGGTTTCGTTGCACTTTCCGAGCCCGTAGGGTATCTGATTGGCTTAAAAGTACAAGAAAACACTTCAAAAGTGACGTTTCTGAAGAATTTTAACAGTTTTCTTGTATCTACGAACGCCAGAATGCATAAAATTGACCTAAACGTCTCCTTTTCCTATTCTGAGTCGATTCTGCATGCTTTAAGTGTGTTTGGTGGCTCAGAACCATCAAAAAACGTTGAAATATAGTTCAAATTCTATAAAAATCGACAAAAATACAGTTTCTAGCTAAAATTTGATGGTTTCGTTGCACTTTCCGAGCCCGTAGGGTATCTGATTGGCTTAAAAGTACAAGAAAACACTTCATAAGTGACGTTTCTGAAGAATTTTAACAATTTTCTTGTATCTACGAACGCCAGAATGCATAAAATTGACCTAAACGTCTCCTTTTCCTATTCTGAGTCGATTCTGCATGCTTTAAGTGTGTTTGGTGGCTCAGAACCATCAAAAAACGTTGAAATATAGTTCAAATTCAATAAAAATCGACAAAAATACAGTTTCTAGCTAAAATTTGATGGTTTCGTTGCACTTTCCGAGCCCGTAGGGTATCTGATTGGCTTAAAAGTACAAGAAAACACTTCAAAAGTGACGTTTCTGAAGAATTTTAACAGTTTTCTTGTATCTACGAACGCCAGAATGCATAAAATTGACCTAAACGTCTCCTTTTCCTATTCTGAGTCGATTCTGCATGCTTTAAGTGTGTTTGGTGGCTCAGAACCATCAAAAAACGTTGAAATATAGTTCAAATTCAATAAAAATCGACAAAAATACAGTTTCTAGCTAAAATTTGATGGTTTCGTTGCACTTTCCGAGCCCGTAGGGTATCTGATTGGCTTAAAAGTACAAGAAAACACTTCAAAAGTGACGTTTCTGAAGAATTTTAACAGTTTTCTTGTATCTACGAACGCCAGAATGCATAAAATTGACCTAAACGTCTCCTTTTCCTATTCTGAGTCGATTCTGCATGCTTCAAGTGTGTTTGGTGGCTCAGAACCATCAAAAAACGTTGAAATATAGTTCAAATTCAATAAAAATCGACAAAAATACAGTTTCTAGCTAAAATTTGATGGTTTCGTTGCACTTTCCGAGCCCGTAGGGTATCTGATTGGCTTAAAAGTACAAGAAAACACTTCAAAAGTGACGTTTCTGAAGAATTTTAACAGTTTTCTTGTATCTACGAACGCCAGAATGCATAAAATCGACCTAAACGTCTCCTTTTCCTATTCTGAGTCGATTCTGCATGCTTTAAGTGTGTTTGGTGGCTCAGAACCATCAAAAAACGTTGAAATATAGTTCAAATTCAATAAAAATCGACAAAAATACAGTTTCTAGCTAAAGTTTGATGGTTTCTTTGCACTTTCCGAGCCCGTTGGGTATCTGATTGGCTTAAAAGTACAAGAAAACACTTCAAAAGTGACGTTTCTGAAGAATTTTAACAGTTTTCTTGTATCTACGAACGCCAGAATGCATAAAATTGACCTAAACGTCTCCTTTTCCTATTCTGAGTCGATTCTGCATGCTTTAAGTGTGTTTGGTGGCTCAGAACCATCAAAAAACGATGAAATATAGTTCAAATTCAATAAAAATCGACAAAAATACAGTTTCTAGCTAAAATTTGATGGTTTCTTTGCACTTTCCGAGCCCGTAGGGTATCTGATTGGCTTAAAAGTACAAGAAAACACTTCAAAAGTGACGTTTCTGAAGAATTTTAACAGTTTTCTTGTATCTACGAACGCCAGAATGCATAAAATTGACCTAAACGTCTCCTTTTCCTATTCTGAGTCGATTCTGCATGCTTTAAGTGTGTTTGGTGGCTCAGAACCATCAAAAAACGTTGAAATATAGTTCAAATTCAATAAAAATCGACAAAAATACAGTTTCTAGCTAAAATTTGATGGTTTCGTTGCACTTTCCGAGCCCGTTGGGTATCTGATTGGCTTAAAAGTACAAGAAAACACTTCAAAAGTGACGTTTCTGAAGAATTTTAACAGTTTTCTTGTATCTACGAACGCCAGAATGCATAAAATTGACCTAAACGTCTCCTTTTCCTATTCTGAGTCGATTCTGCATGCTTTAAGTGTGTTTGGTGGCTCAGAACCATCAAAAAACGTTGAAATATAGTTCAAATTCAATAAAAATCGACAAAAATACAGTTTCTAGCTAAAATTTGATGCTTTCGTTGCACTTTCCGAGCCCGTAGGGTATCTGATTGGCTTAAAAGTACAAGAAAACACTTCAAAAGTGACGTTTCTGAAGAATTTTAACAGTTTTCTTGTATCTACGAACGCCAGAATGCATAAAATTGACCTAAACGTCTCCTTTTCCTATTCTGAGTCGATTCTGCATGCTTTAAGTGTGTTTGGTGGCTCAGAACCATCAAAAAACGTTGAAATATAGTTCAAATTCAATAAAAATCGACAAAAATACAGTTTCTAGCTAAAATTTGATGGTTTCGTTGCACTTTCCGAGCCCGTAGGGTATCTGATTGGCTTAAAAGTACAAGAAAACACTTCAAAAGTGACGTTTCTGAAGAATTTTAACAGTTTTCTTGTATCTACGAACGCCAGAATGCATAAAATTGACCTAAACGTCTCCTTTTCCTATTCTGAGTCGATTCTGCATGCTTTAAGTGTGTTTGGTGGCTCAGAACCATCAAAAAACGTTGAAATATAGTTCAAATTCAATAAAAATCGACAAAAATACAGTTTCTAGCTAAAATTTGATGGTTTCGTTGCACTTTCCGAGCCCGTAGGGTATCTGATTGGCTTAAAAGTACAAGAAAACACTTCAAAAGTGACGTTTCTGAAGAATTTTAACAGTTTTCTTGTATCTACGAACACCAGAATGCATAAAATTGACCTAAACGTCTCCTTTTCCTATTCTGAGTCGATTCTGCATGCTTTAAGTGTGTTTGGTGGCTCAGAACCATCAAAAAACGTTGAAATATAGTTCAAATTCAATAAAAATCGACAAAAATACAGTTTCTAGCTAAAATTTGATGGTTTCGTTGCACTTTCCGAGCCCGTAGGGTATCTGATTGGCTTAAAAGTACAAGAAAACACTTCAAAAGTGACGTTTCTGAAGAATTTTAACAGTTTTCTTGTATCTACGAACGCCAGAATGCATAAAATTGACCTAAACGTCTCCTTTTCCTATTCTGAGTCGATTCTGCATGCTTTAAGTGTGTTTGGTGGCTCAGAACCATCAAAAAACGTTGAAATATAGTTCAAATTCAATAAAAATCGACAAAAATACAGTTTCTAGCTAAAATTTGATGGTTTCGTTGCACTTTCCGAGCCCGTAGGGTATCTGATTGGCTTAAAAGTACAAGAAAACACTTCAAAAGTGACGTTTCTGAAGAATTTTAACAGTTTTCTTGCATCTACGAACGCCAGAATGCATAAAATTGACCTAAACGTCTCCTTTTCCTATTCTGAGTCGATTCTGCATGCTTTAAGTGTGTTTGGTGGCTCAGAACCATCAAAAAACGTTGAAATATAGTTCAAATTCAATAAAAATCGACAAAAATACAGTTTCTAGCTAAAATTTGATGGTTTCGTTGCACTTTCCGAGCCCGTAGGGTATCTGATTGGCTTTAAAGTACAAGAAAACACTTCAAAAGTGACGTTTCTGAAGAATTTTAACAGTTTTCTTGTATCTACGAACGCCAGAATGCATAAAATTGACCTAAACGTCTCCTTTTCCTATTCTGAGTCGATTCTGCATGCTTTAAGTGTGTTTGGTGGCTCAGAACCATCAAAAAACGTTGAAATATAGTTCAAATTCAATAAAAATCGACAAAAATACAGTTTCTAGCTAAAATTTGATGGTTTCGTTGCACTTTCCGAGCCCGTAGGGTATCTGATTGGCTTAAAAGTACAAGAAAACACTTCAAAAGTGACGTTTCTGAAGAATTTTAACAGTTTTCTTGTATCTACGAACGCCAGAATGCATAAAATTGACCTAAACGTCTCCTTTTACTTTTCTGAGTCGATTCTGCATGCTTTAAGTGTGTTTGGTGGCTCAGAACCATCAAAAAACGTTGAAATATAGTTCAAATTCAATAAAAATCGACAAAAATACAGTTTCTAGCTAAAGTTTGATGGTTTCTTTGCACTTTCCGAGCCCGTTGGGTATCTGATTGGCTTAAAAGTACAAGAAAACACTTCAAAAGTGACGTTTCTGAAGAATTTTAACAGTTTTCTTGTATCTACGAACGCCAGAATGCATAAAATTGACCTAAACGTCTCCTTTTCCTATTCTGAGTCGATTCTGCATGCTTTAAGTGTGTTTGGTGGCTCAGAACCATCAAAAAACGATGAAATATAGTTCAAATTCAATAAAAATCGACAAAAATACAGTTTCTAGCTAAAATTTGATGGTTTCTTTGCACTTTCCGAGCCCGTAGGGTATCTGATTGGCTTAAAAGTACAAGAAAACACTTCAAAAGTGACGTTTCTGAAGAATTTTAACAGTTTTCTTGTATCTACGAACGCCAGAATGCATAAAATTGACCTAAACGTCTCCTTTTCCTATTCTGAGTCGATTCTGCATGCTTTAAGTGTGTTTGGTGGCTCAGAACCATCAAAAAACGTTGAAATATAGTTCAAATTCAATAAAAATCGACAAAAATACAGTTTCTAGCTAAAATTTGATGGTTTCGTTGCACTTTCCGAGCCCGTTGGGTATCTGATTGGCTTAAAAGTACAAGAAAACACTTCAAAAGTGACGTTTCTGAAGAATTTTAACAGTTTTCTTGTATCTACGAACGCCAGAATGCATAAAATTGACCTAAACGTCTCCTTTTCCTATTCTGAGTCGATTCTGCATGCTTTAAGTGTGTTTGGTGGCTCAGAACCATCAAAAAACGTTGAAATATAGTTCAAATTCAATAAAAATCGACAAAAATACAGTTTCTAGCTAAAATTTGATGCTTTCGTTGCACTTTCCGAGCCCGTAGGGTATCTGATTGGCTTAAAAGTACAAGAAAACACTTCAAAAGTGACGTTTCTGAAGAATTTTAACAGTTTTCTTGTATCTACGAACGCCAGAATGCATAAAATTGACCTAAACGTCTCCTTTTCCTATTCTGAGTCGATTCTGCATGCTTTAAGTGTGTTTGGTGGCTCAGAACCATCAAAAAACGTTGAAATATAGTTCAAATTCAATAAAAATCGACAAAAATACAGTTTCTAGCTAAAATTTGATGGTTTCGTTGCACTTTCCGAGCCCGTAGGGTATCTGATTGGCTTAAAAGTACAAGAAAACACTTCAAAAGTGACGTTTCTGAAGAATTTTAACAGTTTTCTTGTATCTACGAACGCCAGAATGCATAAAATTGACCTAAACGTCTCCTTTTCCTATTCTGAGTCGATTCTGCATGCTTTAAGTGTGTTTGGTGGCTCAGAACCATCAAAAAACGTTGAAATATAGTTCAAATTCAATAAAAATCGACAAAAATACAGTTTCTAGCTAAAATTTGATGGTTTCGTTGCACTTTCCGAGCCCGTAGGGTATCTGATTGGCTTAAAAGTACAAGAAAACACTTCAAAAGTGACGTTTCTGAAGAATTTTAACAGTTTTCTTGTATCTACGAACGCCAGAATGCATAAAATTGACCTAAACGTCTCCTTTTCCTATTCTGAGTCGATTCTGCATGCTTTAAGTGTGTTTGGTGGCTCAGAACCATCAAAAAACGTTGAAATATAGTTCAAATTCAATAAAAATCGACAAAAATACAGTTTCTAGCTAAAATTTGATGGTTTCGTTGCACTTTCCGAGCCCGTAGGGTATCTGATTGGCTTAAAAGTACAAGAAAACACTTCAAAAGTGACGTTTCTGAAGAATTTTAACAGTTTTCTTGTATCTACGAACGCCAGAATGCATAAAATTGACCTAAACGTCTCCTTTTCCTATTCTGAGTCGATTCTGCATGCTTTAAGTGTGTTTGGTGGCTCAGAACCATCAAAAAACGTTGAAATATAGTTCAAATTCAATAAAAATCGACAAAAATACAGTTTCTAGCTAAAATTTGATGGTTTCGTTGCACTTTCCGAGCCCGTAGGGTATCTGATTGGCTTAAAAGTACAAGAAAACACTTCAAAAGTGACGTTTCTGAAGAATTTTAACAGTTTTCTTGCATCTACGAACGCCAGAATGCATAAAATTGACCTAAACGTCTCCTTTTCCTATTCTGAGTCGATTCTGCATGCTTTAAGTGTGTTTGGTGGCTCAGAACCATCAAAAAACGTTGAAATATAGTTCAAATTCAATAAAAATCGACAAAAATACAGTTTCTAGCTAAAATTTGATGGTTTCGTTGCACTTTCCGAGCCCGTAGGGTATCTGATTGGCTTTAAAGTACAAGAAAACACTTCAAAAGTGACGTTTCTGAAGAATTTTAACAGTTTTCTTGTATCTACGAACGCCAGAATGCATAAAATTGACCTAAACGTCTCCTTTTCCTATTCTGAGTCGATTCTGCATGCTTTAAGTGTGTTTGGTGGCTCAGAACCATCAAAAAACGTTGAAATATAGTTCAAATTCAATAAAAATCGACAAAAATACAGTTTCTAGCTAAAATTTGATAGTTTCGTTGCACTTTCCGAGCCCGTTGGGTATCTGATTGGCCTAAAAGTACAAGAAAACACTTCAAAAGTGACGTTTCTGAAGAATTTTAACAGTTTTCTTGTATCTACGAACCCCAGAATGCATAAAATTGACCTAAACGTCTCCTTTTCCTATTCTGAGTCGATTCTGCATGCTTTAAGTGTGTTTGGTGGCTCAGAACCATCAAAAAACGTTGAAATATAGTTCAAATTCAATAAAAATCGACAAAAATACAGTTTCTAGCTAAAATTTGATGGTTTCGTTGCACTTTCCGAGCCCGTAGGGTATCTGATTGGCTTAAAAGTACAAGAAAACACTTCAAAAGAGACGTTTCTGAAGAATTTTAACAGTTTTCTTGTATCTACGAACGCCAGAATGCATAAAATTGACCTAAACGTCTCCTTTTCCTATTCTGAGTCGATTCTGCATGCTTTAAGTGTGTTTGGTGGCTCAGAACCATCAAAAAACGTTGAAATATAGTTCAAATTCAATAAAAATCGACAAAAATACAGTTTCTAGCTAAAATTTGATGGTTTCGTTGCACTTTCCGAGCCCGTAGGGTATCTGATTGGCTTAAAAGTACAAGAAGACACTTCAAAAGTGACGTTTCTGAAGAATTTTAACAGTTTTCTTGTATCTACGAACGCCAGAATGCATAAAATTGACCTAAACGTCTCCTTTTCCTATTCTGAGTCGATTCTGCATGCTTTAAGTGTGTTTGGTGGCTCAGAACCATCAAAAAACGTTGAAATATAGTTCAAATTCAATAAAAATCGACAAAAATACAGTTTCTAGCTAAAATTTGATGGTTTCGTTGCACTTTCCGAGCCCGTAGGGTATCTGATTGGCTTAAAAGTACAAGAAAACACTTCAAAAGTGACGTTTCTGAAGAATTTTAACAGTTTTCTTGTATCTACGAACGCCAGAATGCATAAAATTGACCTAAACGTCTCCTTTTCCTATTCTGAGCCGATTCTGCATGCTTTAAGTGTGTTTGGTGGCTCAGAACCATCAAAAAACGTTGAAATATAGTTCAAATTCAATAAAAATCGACAAAAATACAGTTTCTAGCTAAAATTTGATGGTTTCGTTGCAATTTCCGAGCCCGTAGGGTATCTGATTGGCTTAAAAGTACAAGAAAACACTTCAAAAGTGACGTTTCTGAAGAATTTTAACAGTTTTCTTGTATCTACGAACGCCAGAATGCATAAAATTGACCTAAACGTCTCCTTTTCCTATTCTGAGTCGATTCTGCATGCTTTAAGTGTGTTTGGTGGCTCAGAACCATCAAAAAACTTTGAAATATAGTTCAAATTCAATAAAAATCGACAAAAATACAGTTTCTAGCTAAAATTTGATGGTTTCGTTGCACTTTCCGAGCCCGTAGGGTATCTGATTGGCTTAAAAGTACAAGAAAACACTTCAAAAGTGACGTTTCTGAAGAATTTTAACAGTTTTCTTGTATCTACGAACGCCAGAATGCATAAAATTGACCTAAACGTCTCCTTTTCCTATTCTGAGTCGATTCTGCATGCTTTAAGTGTGTTTGGTGGCTCAGAACCATCAAAAAACTTTGAAATATAGTTCAAATTCAATAAAAATCGACAAAAATACAGTTTCTAGCTAAAATTTGATGGTTTCGTTGCACTTTCCGAGCCCGTAGGGTATCTGATTGGCTTAAAAGTACAAGAAAACACTTCAAAAGTGACGTTTCTGAAGAATTTTAACAGTTTTCTTGTATCTACGAACGCCAGAATGCATAAAATTGACCTAAACGTCTCCTTTTCCTATTCTGAGTCGATTCTGCATGCTTTAAGTGTGTTTGGTGGCTCAGAACCATCAAAAAACGTTGAAATATAGTTCAAATTCAATAAAAATCGACAAAAATACAGTTTCTAGCTAAAATTTGATGGTTTCGTTGCACTTTCCGAGCCCGTAGGGTATCTGATTGGCTTAAAAGTACAAGAAAACACTTCAAAAGTGATGTTTCTGAAGAATTTTAACAGTTTTCTTGTATCTACGAACGCCAGAATGCATAAAATTGACCTAAACGTCTCCTTTTCCTATTCTGAGTCGATTCTGCATGCTTTAAGTGTGTTTGGTGGCTCAGAACCATCAAAAAACGTTGAAATATAGTTCAAATTCAATAAAAATCGACAAAAATACAGTTTCTAGCTAAAATTTGATGGTTTCGTTGCACTTTCCGAGCCCGTAGGGTATCTGATTGGCTTAAAAGTACAAGAAAACACTTCAAAAGTGACGTTTCTGAAGAATTTTAACAGTTTTCTTGTATCTACGAACGCCAGAATGCATAAAATTGACCTAAACGTCTCCTTTTCCTATTCTGAGTCGATTCTGCATGCTTTAAGTGTGTTTGGTGGCTCAGAACCATCAAAAAACGTTGAAATATAGTTCAAATTCAATAAAAATCGACAAAAATACAGTTTCTAGCTAAAATTTGATGGTTTCGTTGCACTTTCCGAGCCCGTAGGGTATCTGATTGGCTTAAAAGTACAAGAAAACACTTCAAAAGTGACGTTTCTGAAGAATTTTAACAGTTTTCTTGTATCTACGAACGCCAGAATGCATAAAATTGACCTAAACGTCTCCTTTTCCTATTCTGAGTCGATTCTGCATGCTTTAAGTGTGTTTGGTGGCTCAGAACCATCAAAAAACGTTGAAATATAGTTCAAATTCAATAAAAATCGACAAAAATACAGTTTCTAGCTAAAATTTGATGGTTTCGTTGCACTTTCCGAGCCCGTAGGGTATCTGATTGGCTTAAAAGTACAAGAAAACACTTCAAAAGTGACGTTTCTGAAGAATTTTAACAGTTTTCTTGTATCTACGAACGCCAGAATGCATAAAATTGACCTAAACGTCTCCTTTTCCTATTCTGAGTCGATTCTGCATGCTTCAAGTGTGTTTGGTGGCTCAGAACCATCAAAAAACGTTGAAATATAGTTCAAATTCAATAAAAATCGACAAAAATACAGTTTCTAGCTAAAATTTGATGGTTTCGTTGCACTTTCCGAGCCCGTTGGGTATCTGATTGGCTTAAAAGTACAAGAAAACACTTCAAAAGTGACGTTTCTGAAGAATTTTAACAGTTTTCTTGTATCTACGAACGCCAGAATGCATAAAATTGACCTAAACGTCTCCTTTTCCTATTCTGAGTCGATTCTGCATGCTTTAAGTGTGTTTGGTGGCTCAGAACCATCAAAAAACGTTGAAATATAGTTCAAATTCAATAAAAATCGACAAAAATACAGTTTCTAGCTAAAGTTTGATGGTTTCTTTGCACTTTCCGAGCCCGTTGGGTATCTGATTGGCTTAAAAGTACAAGAAAACACTTCAAAAGTGACGTTTCTGAAGAATTTTAACAGTTTTCTTGTATCTACGAACGCCAGAATGCATAAAATTGACCTAAACGTCTCCTTTTCCTATTCTGAGTCGATTCTGCATGCTTTAAGTGTGTTTGGTGGCTCAGAACCATCAAAAAACGATGAAATATATTTCAAATTCAATAAAAATCGACAAAAATACAGTTTCTAGCTAAAATTTGATGGTTTCTTTGCACTTTCCGAGCCCGTAGGGTATCTGATTGGCTTAAAAGTACAAGAAAACACTTCAAAAGTGACGTTTCTGAAGAATTTTAACAGTTTTCTTGTATCTACGAACGCCAGAATGCATAAAATTGACCTAAACGTCTCCTTTTCCTATTCTGAGTCGATTCTGCATGCTTTAAGTGTGTTTGGTGGCTCAGAACCATCAAAAAACGTTGAAATATAGTTCAAATTCAATAAAAATCGACAAAAATACAGTTTCTAGCTAAAATTTGATGGTTTCGTTGCACTTTCCGAGCCCGTTGGGTATCTGATTGGCTTAAAAGTACAAGAAAACACTTCAAAAGTGACGTTTCTGAAGAATTTTAACAGTTTTCTTGTATCTACGAACGCCAGAATGCATAAAATTGACCTAAACGTCTCCTTTTCCTATTCTGAGTCGATTTTGCATGCTTTAAGTGTGTTTGGTGGCTCAGAACCATCAAAAAACGTTGAAATATAGTTCAAATTCAATAAAAATCGACAAAAATACAGTTTCTAGCTAAAATTTGATGCTTTCGTTGCACTTTCCGAGCCCGTAGGGTATCTGATTGGCTTAAAAGTACAAGAAAACACTTCAAAAGTGACGTTTCTGAAGAATTTTAACAGTTTTCTTGTATCTACGAACGCCAGAATGCATAAAATTGACCTAAACGTCTCCTTTTCCTATTCTGAGTCGATTCTGCATGCTTTAAGTGTGTTTGGTGGCTCAGAACCATCAAAAAACGTTGAAATATAGTTCAAATTCAATAAAAATCGACAAAAATACAGTTTCTAGCTAAAATTTGATGGTTTCGTTGCACTTTCCGAGCCCGTAGGGTATCTGATTGGCTTAAAAGTACAAGAAAACACTTCAAAAGTGACGTTTCTGAAGAATTTTAACAGTTTTCTTGTATCTACGAACGCCAGAATGCATAAAATTGACCTAAACGTCTCCTTTTCCTATTCTGAGTCGATTCTGCATGCTTTAAGTGTGTTTGGTGGCTCAGAACCATCAAAAAACGTTGAAATATAGTTCAAATTCAATAAAAATCGACAAAAATACAGTTTCTAGCTAAAATTTGATGGTTTCGTTGCACTTTCCGAGCCCGTAGGGTATCTGATTGGCCTAAAAGTACAAGAAAACACTTCAAAAGTGACGTTTCTGAGGAATTTTAACAGTTTTCTTGTATCTACGAACGCCAGAATGCATAAAATTGACCTAAACGTCTCCTTTTCCTATTCTGAGTCGATTCTGCATGCTTTAAGTGTGTTTGGTGGCTCAGAACCATCAAAAAACGTTGAAATATAGTTCAAATTCAATAAAAATCGACAAAAATACAGTTTCTAGCTAAAATTTGATGGTTTCGTTGCACTTTCCGAGCCCGTAGGGTATCTGATTGGCTTAAAAGTACAAGAAAACACTTCAAAAGTGACGTTTCTGAAGAATTTTAACAGTTTTCTTGTATCTACGAACGCCAGAATGCATAAAATTGACCTAAACGTCTCCTTTTCCTATTCTGAGTCGATTCTGCATGCTTTAAGTGTGTTTGGTGGCTCAGAACCATCAAAAAACGTTGAAATATAGTTCAAATTCAATAAAAATCGACAAAAATACAGTTTCTAGCTAAAATTTGATGGTTTCGTTGCACTTTCCGAGCCCGTAGGGTATCTGATTGGCTTAAAAGTACAAGAAAACACTTCAAAAGTGACGTTTCTGAAGAATTTTAACAGTTTTCTTGTATCTACGAACGCCAGAATGCATAAAATTGACCTAAACGTCTCCTTTTCCTATTCTGAGTCGATTCTGCATGCTTTAAGTGTGTTTGGTGGCTCAGAACCATCAAAAAACGTTGAAATATAGTTCAAATTCAATAAAAATCGACAAAAATACAGTTTCTAGCTAAAATTTGATGGTTTCGTTGCACTTTCCGAGCCCGTAGGGTATCTGATTGGCTTAAAAGTACAAGAAAACACTTCAAAAGTGACGTTTCTGAAGAATTTTAACAGTTTTCTTGCATCTACGAACGCCAGAATGCATAAAATTGACCTAAACGTCTCCTTTTCCTATTCTGAGTCGATTCTGCATGCTTTAAGTGTGTTTGGTGGCTCAGAACCATCAAAAAACGTTGAAATATAGTTCAAATTCAATAAAAATCGACAAAAATACAGTTTCTAGCTAAAATTTGATGGTTTCGTTGCACTTTCCGAGCCCGTAGGGTATCTGATTGGCTTTAAAGTACAAGAAAACACTTCAAAAGTGACGTTTCTGAAGAATTTTAACAGTTTTCTTGTATCTACGAACGCCAGAATGCATAAAATTGACCTAAACGTCTCCTTTTCCTATTCTGAGTCGATTCTGCATGCTTTAAGTGTGTTTGGTGGCTCAGAACCATCAAAAAACGTTGAAATATAGTTCAAATTCAATAAAAATCGACAAAAATACAGTTTCTAGCTAAAATTTGATAGTTTCGTTGCACTTTCCGAGCCCGTTGGGTATCTGATTGGCCTAAAAGTACAAGAAAACACTTCAAAAGTGACGTTTCTGAAGAATTTTAACAGTTTTCTTGTATCTACGAACGCCAGAATGCATAAAATTGACCTAAACGTCTCCTTTTCCTATTCTGAGTCGATTCTGCATGCTTTAAGTGTGTTTGGTGGCTCAGAACCATCAAAAAACTTTGAAATATAGTTCAAATTCAATAAAAATCGACAAAAATACAGTTTCTAGCTAAAATTTGATGGTTTCGTTGCACTTTCCGAGCCCGTAGGGTATCTGATTGGCTTAAAAGTACAAGAAAACACTTCAAAAGAGACGTTTCTGAAGAATTTTAACAGTTTTCTTGTATCTACGAACGCCAGAATGCATAAAATTGACCTAAACGTCTCCTTTTCCTATTCTGAGTCGATTCTGCATGCTTTAAGTGTGTTTGGTGGCTCAGAACCATCAAAAAACGTTGAAATATAGTTCAAATTCAATAAAAATCGACAAAAATACAGTTTCCAGCTAAAATTTGATGGTTTCGTTGCACTTTCCGAGCCCGTAGGGTATCTGATTGGCTTAAAAGTACAAGAAAACACTTCAAAAGTGACGTTTCTGAAGAATTTTAACAGTTTTCTTGTATCTACGAACGCCAGAATGCATAAAATTGACCTAAACGTCTCCTTTTCCTATTCTGAGTCGATTCTGCATGCTTTAAGTGTGTTTGGTGGCTCAGAACCATCAAAAAACGTTGAAATATAGTTCAAATTCAATAAAAATCGACAAAAATACAGTTTCTAGCTAAAATTTGATGGTTTCGTTGCACTTTCCGAGCCCGTAGGGTATCTGATTGGCTTAAAAGTACAAGAAAACACTTCAAAAGTGACGTTTCTGAAGAATTTTAACAGTTTTCTTGTATCTACGTACGCCAGAATGCATAAAATTGACCTAAACGTCTCCTTTTCCTATTCTGAGTCGATTCTGCATGCTTTAAGTGTGTTTGGTGGCTCAGAACCATCAAAAAACGTTGAAATATAGTTCAAATTCAATAAAAATCGACAAAAATACAGTTTCTAGCTAAAATTTGATGGTTTCGTTGCACTTTCCGAGCCCGTAGGGTATCTGATTGGCTTAAAAGTACAAGAAAACACTTCAAAAGTGACGTTTCTGAAGAATTTTAACAGTTTTCTTGTATCTACGAACGCCAGAATGCATAAAATTGACCTAAACGTCTCCTTTTCCTATTCTGAGTCGATTCTGCATGCTTTAAGTGTGTTTGGTGGCTCAGAACCAACAAAAAACGTTGAAATATAGTTCAAATTCAATAAAAATCGACAAAAATACAGTTTCTAGCTAAAATTTGATGGTTTCGTTGCACTTTCCGAGCCCGTAGGGTATCTGATTGGCTTAAAAGTACAAGAAAACACTTCAAAAGTGACGTTTCTGAAGAATTTTAACAGTTTTCTTGTATCTACGAACGCCAGAATGCATAAAATTGACCTAAACGTCTCCTTTTCCTATTCTGAGTCGATTCTGCATGCTTTAAGTGTGTTTGGTGGCTCAGAACCATCAAAAAACGTTGAAATATAGTTCAAATTCAATAAAAATCGACAAAAATACAGTTTCTAGCTAAAATTTGATGGTTTCGTTGCACTTTCCGAGCCCGTAGGGTATCTGATTGGCTTAAAAGTACAAGAAAACACTTCAAAAGTGACGTTTCTGAAGAATTTTAACAGTTTTCTTGTATCTACGAACGCCAGAATGCATAAAATTGACCTAAACGTCTCCTTTTCCTATTCTGAGTCGATTCTGCATGCTTTAAGTGTGTTTGGTGGCACAGAACCATCAAAAAACGTTGAAATATTGTTCAAATTCAATAAAAATCGACAAAAATACAGTTTCTAGCTAAAATTTGATGGTTTCGTTGCACTTTCCGAGACCGTAGGGTATCTGATTGGCTTAAAAGTACAAGAAAACACTTCAAAAGTGACGTTTCTGAAGAATTTTAACAGTTTTCTTGTATCTACGAACGCCAGAATGCATAAAATTGATCTAAACGTCTCCTTTTCCTATTCTGAGTCGATTCTGCATGCTTTAAGTGTGTTTGGTGGCTCAGAACCATCAAAAAACGTTGAAATATAGTTCAAATTCAATAAAAATCGACAAAAATACAGTTTCTAGCAAAAATTTGATGGTTTCGTTGCACTTTCCGAGCCCGTTGGGTATCTGATTGGCTTAAAAGTACAAGAAAACACTTCAAAAGTGACGTTTCTGAAGAATTTTAACAGTTTTCTTGTATCTACGAACGCCAGAATGCATAAAATTGACCTAAACGTCTCCTTTTCCTATTCTGAGTCGATTCTGCATGCTTTAAGTGTGTTTGGTGGCTCAGAACCATCAAAAAACGTTGAAATATAGTTCAAATTCAATAAAAATCGACAAAAATACAGTTTCTAGCTAAAATTTGATGGTTTCGTTGCACTTTCCGAGCCCGTAGGGTATCTGATTGGCTTAAAAGTACAAGAAAACATTTCAAAAGTGACGTTTCTAAAGAATTTTAACAGTTTTCTTGTATCTACGAACGCCAGAATGCATAAAATTGACCTAAACGTCTCCTTTTCCTATTCTGAGTCGATTCTGCATGCTTTAAGTGTGTTTGGTGGCTCAGAACCATCAAAAAACGTTGAAATATAGTTCAAATTCAATAAAAATCGACAAAAATACAGTTTCTAGCTAAAATTTGATGGTTTCGTTGCACTTTCCGAGCCCGTAGGGTATCTGATTGGCTTAAAAGTACAAGAAAACACTTCAAAAGTGACGTTTCTGAAGAATTTTAACAGTTTTCTTGTATCTACGAACGCCAGAATGCATAAAATTGACCTAAACGTCTCCTTTTCCTATTCTGAGTCGATTCTGCATGCTTTAAGTGTGTTTGGTGGCTCAGAACCATCAAAAAACGTTGAAATATAGTTCAAATTCAATAAAAATCGACAAAAATACAGTTTCTAGCAAAAATTTGATGGTTTCGTTGCACTTTCCGAGCCCGTAGGGTATCTGATTGGCTTAAAAGTACAAGAAAACACTTCAAAAGTGACGTTTCTGAAGAATTTTAACAGTTTTCTTGTATCTACGAACGCCAGAATGCATAAAATTGACCTAAACGTCTCCTTTTCCTATTCTGAGTCGATTCTGCATGCTTTAAGTGTGTTTGGTGGCTCAGAACCATCAAAAAACGTTGAAATATAGTTCAAATTCAATAAAAATCGACAAAAATACAGTTTCTAGCTAAAATTTGATGGTTTCGTTGCACTTTCCGAGCCCGTAGGGTATCTGATTGGCTTAAAAGTACAAGAAAACACTTCAAAAGTGACGTTTCTGAAGAATTTTAACAGTTTTCTTGTATCTACGAACGCCAGAATGCATAAAATTGACCTAAACGTCTCCTTTTCCTATTCTGAGTCGATTCTGCATGCTTTAAGTGTGTTTGGTGGCTCAGAACCATCAAAAAACGTTGAAATATTGTTCAAATTCAATAAAAATCGACAAAAATACAGTTTCTAGCTAAAATTTGATGGTTTCGTTGCACTTTCCGAGACCGTAGGGTATCTGATTGGCTTAAAAGTACAAGAAAACACTTCAAAAGTGACGTTTCTGAAGAATTTTAACAGTTTTCTTGTATCTACGAACGCCAGAATGCATAAAATTGACCTAAACGTCTCCTTTTCCTATTCTGAGTCGATTCTGCATGCTTTAAGTGTGTTTGGTGGCTCAGAACCATCAAAAAACGTTGAAATATAGTTCAAATTCAATAAAAATCGACAAAAATACAGTTTCTAGCTAAAATTTTATGGTTTCGTTGCACTTTCCGAGCCCGTAGGGTATCTGATTGGCTTAAAAGTACAAGAAAACACTTCAAAAGTGACGTTTCTGAAGAATTTTAACAGTTTTCTTGTATCTACGAACGCCAGAATGCATAAAATTGACCTAAACGTCTCCTTTTCCTATTCTGAGTCGATTCTGCATGCTTTAAGTGTGTTTGGTGGCTCAGAACCATCAAAAAACGTTGAAATATAGTTCAAATTCAATAAAAATCGACAAAAATACAGTTTCTAGCTAAAATTTGATGGTTTCGTTGCACTTTCCGAGCCCGTTGGGTATCTGATTGGCTTAAAAGTACAAGAAAACATTTCAAAAGTGACGTTTCTAAAGAATTTTAACAGTTTTCTTGTATCTACGAACGCCAGAATGCATAAAATTGACCTAAACGTCTCCTTTTCCTATTCTGAGTCGATTCTGCATGCTTTAAGTGTGTTTGGTGGCTCAGAACCATCAAAAAACGTTGAAATATAGTTCAAATTCAATGAAAATCGACAAAAATACAGTTTCTAGCTAAAATTTGATGGTTTCGTTGCACTTTCCGAGCCCGTAGGGTATCTGATTGGCTTAAAAGTACAAGAAAACACTTCAAAAGTGACGTTTCTGAAGAATTTTAACAGTTTTCTTGTATCTACGAACGCCAGAATGCATAAAATTGACCTAAACGTCTCCTTTTCCTATTCTGAGTCGATTCTGCATGCTTTAAGTGTGTTTGGTGGCTCAGAACCATCAAAAAACGTTGAAATATAGTTCAAATTCAATAAAAATCGACAAAAATACAGTTTCTAGCTAAAATTTGATGGTTTCGTTGCACTTTCCGAGCCCGTAGGGTATCTGATTGGCTTAAAAGTACAAGAAAACACTTCAAAAGTGACGTTTCTGAAGAATTTTAACAGTTTTCTTGTATCTACGAACGCCAGAATGCATAAAATTGACCTAAACGTCTCCTTTTCCTATTCTGAGTCGATTCTGCATGCTTTAAGTGTGTTTGGTGGCTCAGAACCATCAAAAAACGTTGAAATATAGTTCAAATTCAATAAAAATCGACAAAAATACAGTTTCTAGCTAAAATTTGATGGTTTCGTTGCACTTTCCGAGTCCGTAGGGTATCTGATTGGCTTAAAAGTACAAGAAAACACTTCAAAAGTGACGTTTCTGAAGAATTTTAACAGTTTTCTTGTATCTACGAACGCCAGAATGCATAAAATTGACCTAAACGTCTCCTTTTCCTATTCTGAGTCGATTCTGCATGCTTTAAGTGTGTTTGGTGGCTCAGAACCATCAAAAAACGTTGAAATATAGTTCAAATTCAATAAAAATCGACAAAAATACAGTTTCTAGCTAAAATTTGATGGTTTCGTTGCACTTTCCGAGCCCGTAGGGTATCTGATTGGCTTAAAAGTACAAGAAAACACTTCAAAAGTGACGTTTCTGAAGAATTTTAACAGTTTTCTTGTATCTACGAACGCCAGAATGCATAAAATTGACCTAAACGTCTCCTTTTCCTATTCTGAGTCGATTCTGCATGCTTTAAGTGTGTTTGGTGGCTCAGAACCATCAAAAAACGTTGAAATATAGTTCAAATTCAATAAAAATCAACAAAAATACAGTTTCTAGCTAAAATTTGATGGTTTCGTTGCACTTTCCGAGCCCGTAGGGTATCTGATTGGGTTAAAAGTACAAGAAAACACTTCAAAAGTGACGTTTCTGAAGAATTTTAACAGTTTTCTTGTATCTACGAACGCCAGAATGCATAAAATTGACCTAAACGTCTCCTTTTCCTATTCTGAGTCGATTCTGCATGCTTTAAGTGTGTTTGGTGGCTCAGAACCATCAAAAAACGTTGAAATATAGTTCAAATTCAATAAAAATCGACAAAAATACAGTTTCTAGTTAAAATTTGATGGTTTCGTTGCACTTTCCGAGCCCGTAGGGTATCTGATTGGCTTAAAAGTACAAGAAAACACTTCAAAAGTGACGTTTCTGAAGAATTTTAACAGTTTTCTTGTATCTACGAACGCCAGAATGCATAAAATTGACCTAAACGTCTCCTTTTCCTATTCTGAGTCGATTCTGCATGCTTTAAGTGTGTTTGGTGGCTCAGAACCATCAAAAAACGTTGAAATATAGTTCAGATTCAATAAAAATCGACAAAAATACAGTTTCTAGCTAAAATTTGATGGTTTCGTTGCACTTTCCGAGCCCGTAGGGTATCTGATTGGCTTAAAAGTCAAAAGAAAACACTTCAAAAGTGACGTTTCTGAAGAATTTTAACAGTTTTCTTGTATCTACGAACGCCAGAATGCATAAAATTGACCTAAACGTCTCCTTTTCCTATTCTGAGTCGATTCTGCATGCTTTAAGTGTGTTTGGTGGCTCAGAACCATCAAAAAACGTTGAAATATAGTTCAAATTCAATAAAAATCGACAAAAATACAGTTTCTAGCTAAAATTTGATGGTTTCGTTGCACTTTCCGAGCCCGTAGGGTATCTGATTGGCTTAAAAGTACAAGAAAACACTTCAAAAGTGACGTTTCTGCAGAATTTTAACAGTTTTCTTGTATCTACGAACGCCAGAATGCATAAAATTGACCTAAACGTCTCCTTTTCCTATTCTGAGTCGATACTGCATGCTTTAAGTGTGTTTGGTGGCTCAGAACCATCAAAAAACGTT
This sequence comes from Zophobas morio, assembly GCF_036711695.1. NCBI lineage: Eukaryota > Metazoa > Arthropoda > Insecta > Coleoptera > Tenebrionidae > Zophobas > Zophobas morio. Next base: position 100,920 of record NW_026972637.1, read on the forward strand.
GAAATATAGTTCAAATTCAATAAAAATCAACAAAAATACAGTTTCTAGCTAAAATTTGATGGTTTCGTTGCACTTTCCGAGCCCGTAGGGTATCTGATTGGCTTAAAAGTACAAGAAAACACTTCAAAAGTGACGTTTCTGAAGAATTTTAACAGTCTTCTTGTATCTACGAACGCCAGAATGCATAAAATTGACCTAAACGTCTCCTTTTCCTATTCTGAGTCGATTCTGCATGCTTTAAGTGTGTTTGGTGGCTCAGAACCATCAAAAAACGTTGAAATATAGTTCAAATTCAATAAAAATCGACAAAAATACAGTTTCTAGCTAAAATTTGATGGTTTCGTTGCACTTTCCGAGCCCGTAGGGTATCTGATTGGCTTAAAAGTACAAGAAAACACTTCAAAAGTGACGTTTCTGAAGAATTTTAACAGTTTTCTTGTATCTACGAACGCCAGAATGCATAAAATTGACCTAAACGTCTCCTTTTCCTATTCTGAGTCGATTCTGCATGCTTTAAGTGTGTTTGGTGGCTCAGAACCATCAAAAAACGTTGAAATATAGTTCAAATTCAATAAAAATCGACAAAAATACAGTTTCTAGCTAAAATTTGATGGTTTCGTTGCACTTTCCGAGCCCGTAGGGCATCTGATTGGCTTAAAAGTACAAGAAAACACTTCAAAAGTGACGTTTCTGAAGAATTTTAACAGTTTTCTTGTATCTACGAACGCCAGAATGCATAAAATTGACCTAAACGTCTCCTTTTCCTATTCTGAGTCGATTCTGCATGCTTTAAGTGTGTTTGGTGGCTCAGAACCATCAAAAAACGTTGAAATATAGTTCAAATTCAATAAAAATCGACAAAAATACAGTTTCTAGCTAAAATTTGATGGTTTCGTTGCACTTTCCGAGCCCGTAGGGTATCTGATTGGCTTAAAAGTACAAGAAAACACTTCAAAAGTGACGTTTCTGAAGAATTTTAACAGTTTTCTTGTATCTACGAACGCCAGAATGCATAAAATTGACCTAAACGTCTCCTTTTCCTATTCTGAGTCGATTCTGCATGCTTTAAGTGTGTTTGGTGGCTCAGAACCATCAAAAAACGTTGAAATATAGTTCAAATTCAATAAAAATCGACAAAAATACAGTTTCTAGCTAAAATTTGATGATTTCGTTGCACTTTCCGAGCCCGTAGGGTATCTGATTGGCTTAAAAGTACAAGAAAACACTTCAAAAGTGACGTTTCTGAAGAATTTTAACAGTTTTCTTGTATCTACGAACGTCAGAATGCATAAAATTGACCTAAACGTCTCCTTTTCCTATTCTGAGTCGATTCTGCATGCTTTAAGTGTGTTTGGTGGCTCAGAACCATCAAAAAACGTTGAAATATAGTTCAAATTCAATAAAAATCGACAAAAATACAGTTTCTAGCTAAAATTTGATGCTTTCGTTGCACTTTCCGAGCCCGTGGGGTATCTGATTGGCTTAAAAGTACAAGAAAACACTTCAAAAGTGACGTTTCTGAAGAATTTTAACAGTTTTCTTGTATCTACGAACGCCAGAATGCATAAAATTGACCTAAACGTCTCCTTTTCCTATTCTGAGTCGATTCTGCATGCTTTAAGTGTGTTTGGTGGCTCAGAACCATCAAAAAACGTTGAAATATAGTTCAAATTCAATAAAAATCGACAAAAATACAGTTTCTAGCTAAAATTTGATGGTTTCGTTGCACTTTCCGAGCCCGTAGGGTATCTGATTGGCTTAAAAGTACAAGAAAACACTTCAAAAGTGACGTTTCTGAAGAATTTTAACAGTTTTCTTGTATCTACGAACGCCAGAATGCATAAAATTGACCTAAACGTCTCCTTTTCCTATTCTGAGTCGATTCTGCATGCTTTAAGTGTGTTTGGTGGCTCAGAACCATCAAAAAACGTTGAAATATAGTTCAAATTCAATAAAAATCGACAAAAATACAGTTTCTAGCTAAAATTTGATGGTTTCGTTGCACTTTCCGAGCCCGTAGGGTATCTGATTGGCTTAAAAGTACAAGAAAACACTTCAAAAGTGACGTTTCTGAAGAATTTTAACAGTTTTCTTGTATCTACGAACGCCAGAATGCATAAAATTGACCTAAACGTCTCCTTTTCCTATTCTGAGTCGATTCTGCATGCTTTAAGTGTGTTTGGTGGCTCAGAACCATCAACAAACGTTGAAATATAGTTCAAATTCAATAAAAATCGACAAAAATACAGTTTCTAGCTAAAATTTGATGGTTTCGTTGCACTTTCCGAGCCCGTAGGGTATCTGATTGGCTTAAAAGTACAAGAAAACACTTCAAAAGTGACGTTTCTGAAGAATTTTAACAGTTTTCTTGTATCTACGAACGCCAGAATGCATAAAATTGACCTAAACGTCTCCTTTTCCTATTCTGAGTCGATTCTGCATGCTTTAAGTGTGTTTGGTGGCTCAGAACCATCAAAAAACGTTGAAATATAGTTCAAATTCAATAAAAATCGACAAAAATACAGTTTCTAGCTAAAATTTGATGGTTTCGCTGCACTTTCCGAGCCCGTAGGGTATCTGATTGGCTTAAAAGTACAAGAAAACACTTCAAAAGTGACGTTTCTGAAGAATTTTAACAGTTTTCTTGTATCTACGAACGCCAGAATGCATAAAATTGACCTAAACTTCTCCTTTTCCTATTCTGAGTCGATTCTTCATGCTTTAAGTGTGTTTGGTGGCTGAGAACCATCAAAAAACGTTGAAATATAGTTCAAATTCAATAAAAATCGACAAAAATACAGTTTCTAGCTAAAATTTGATGGTTTCGTTGCACTTTCCGAGCCCGTAGGGTATCTGATTGGCTTAAAAGTACAAGAAAACACTTCAAAAGTGACGTTTCTGAAGAATTTTAACAGCTTTTTCTTGTATCTACGAACGCCAGAATGCATAAAATTGACCTAAACGTCTCCTTTTCCTATTCTGAGTCGATTCTGCATGCTTTAAGTGTGTTTGGTGGCTCAGAACCATCAAAAAACGTTGAAATATAGTTCAAATTCAATAAAAATCGACAAAAATACAGTTTCTAGCTAAAATTAGATGGTTTCGTTGCACTTTCCGAGCCCGTAGGGTATCTGATTGGCTTAAAAGTACAAGAAAACACTTCAAAAGTGACGTTTCTGAAGAATTTTAACAGTTTTCTTGTATCTACGAACGCCAGAATGCATAAAATTGACCTAAACGTCTCCTTTTCCTATTCTGAGTCGATTCTGCATGCTTTAAGTGTGTTTGGTGGCTCAGAACCATCAAAAAACGTTGAAATATAGTTCAAATTCAATAAAAATCGACAAAAATACAGTTTCTAGCTAAAATTTGATGGTTTCGTTGCACTTTCCGAGCCCGTAGGGTATCTGATTGGCTTAAAAGTACAAGAAAACACTTCAAAAGTGACGTTTCTGAAGAATTTTAACAGTTTTCTTGTATCTACGAACGCCAGAATGCATAAAATTGACCTAAACGTCTCCTTTTCCTATTCTGAGTCGATTCTGCATGCTTTAAGTGTGTTTGGTGGCTCAGAACCATCAAAAAACGTTGAAATATAGTTCAAATTCAATAAAAATCGACAAAAATACAGTTTCTAGCTAAAATTTGATGGTTTAGTTGCACTTTCCGAGCCCGTAGGGTATCTGATTGGCTTAAAAGTACAAGAAACCACTTCAAAACTGACGTTTCTGAAGAATTTTAACAGTTTTCTTGTATCTACGAACGCCAGAATGCATAAAATTGACCTAAACGTCTCCTTTTCCTATTCTGAGTCGATTCTGCATGCTTTAAGTGTGTTTGGTGGCTCAGAACCATCAAAAAACGTTGAAATATAGTTCAAATTCAATAAAAATCGACAAAAGTACAGTTTCTAGCTAAAATTTGATGGTTTCGTTGCACTTTCCGAGCCCGTAGGGTATCTGATTGGCTTAAAAGTACAAGAAAACACTTCAAAAGTGACGTTTCTGAAGAATTTTAACAGTTTTCTTGTATCTACGAACGCCAGAATGCATAAAATTGACCTAAACGTCTCCTTTTCCTATTCTGAGTCGATTCTGCATGCTTTAAGTGTGTTTGGTGGCTCAGAACCATCAAAAAACGTTGAAATATAGTTCAAATTCAATAAAAATCGACAAAAATACAGTTTCTAGCTAAAATTTGATGGTTTCGTTGCACTTTCCGAGCCCGTAGGTTATCTGATTGGCTTAAAAGTACAAGAAAACACTTCAAAAGTGACGTTTCTGAAGAATTTTAACAGTTTTCTTGTATCTACGAACGCCAGAATGCATAAAATTGACCTAAACGTCTCCTTTTCCTATTCTGAGTCGATTCTGCATGCTTTAAGTGTGTTTGGTGGCTCAGAACCATCAAAAAACGTTGAAATATAGTTCAAATTCAATAAAAATCGACAAAAATACAGTTTCTAGCTAAAATTTGATGGTTTCGTTGCACTTTCCGAGCCCGTTGGGTATCTGATTGGCTTAAAAGTACAAGAAAACACTTCAAAGGTGACGTTTCTGAAGAATTTTAACAGTTTTCTTGTATCTACGAACGCCAGAATGCATAAAATTGACCTAAACGTCTCCTTTTCCTATTCTGAGTCGATTCTGCATGCTTTAAGTGTGTTTGGTGGCTCAGAACCATCAAAAAACGTTGAAATATAGTTCAAATTCAATAAAAATCGACAAAAATACAGGTAGGGTAGGGTAGGGTATCTGATTGGCTTAAAAGTACAAGAAAACACTTCAAAAGTGACGTTTCTGAAGAATTTTAACAGTTTTCTTGTATCTACGAACGCCAGAATGCATAAAATTGACCTAAACGTCTCCTTTTCCTATTCTGAGTCGATTCTGCATGCTTTAAGTGTGTTTGGTGGCTCAGAACCATCAAAAAACGTTGAAATATAGTTCAAATTCAATAAAAATCGACAAAAATACAGTTTCTAGCTAAAATTTGATGGTTTCGTTGCACTTTCCGAGCCCGTAGGGTATCTGATTGGCTTAAAAGTACAAGAAAACACTTCAAAAGTGACGTTTCTGAAGAATTTTAACAGTTTTCTTGTATCTACGAACGCCAGAATGCATAAAATTGACCTAAACGTCTCCTTTTCCTATTCTGAGTCGATTCTGCATGCTTTAAGTGTGTTTGGTGGCTCAGAACCATCAAAAAACGTTGAAATATAGTTCAAATTCAATAAAAATCGACAAAAATACAGTTTCTAGCTAAAATTTGATGGTTTCGTTGCACTTTCCGAGCCCGTTGGGTATCTGATTGGCTTAAAAGTACAAGAAAACATTTCAAAAGTGACGTTTCTGAAGAATTTTAACAGTTTTCTTGTATCTACGAACGCCAGAATGCATAAAATTGACCTAAACGTCTCCTTTTCCTATTCTGAGTCGATTCTGCATGCTTTAAGTGTGTTTGGTGGCTCAGAACCATCAAAAAACATTGAAATATAGTTCAAATTCAATAAAAATCGACAAAAATACAGTTTCTAGCTAAAATTTGATGGTTTCGTTGCACTTTCCGAGCCCGTAGGGTATCTGATTGGCTTAAAAGTACAAGAAAACACTTCAAAAGTGACGTTTCTGAAGAATTTTAACAGTTTTCTTGTATCTACGAACGCCAGAATGCATAAAATTGACCTAAACGTCTCCTTTTCCTATTCTGAGTCGATTCTGCATGCATTAAGTGTGTTTGGTGGCTCAGAACCATCAAAAAACGTTGAAATATAGTTCAAATTCAATAAAAATCGACAAAAATACAGTTTCTAGCAAAAATTTGATGGTTTCGTTGCACTTTCCGAGCCCGTAGGGTATCTGATTGGCTTAAAAGTACAAGAAAACACTTCAAAAGTGACGTTTCTGAAGAATTTTAACAGTTTTCTTGTATCTACGAACGCCAGAATGCATAAAATTGACCTAAACGTCTCCTTTTCCTATTCTGAGTCGATTCTGCATGCTTTAAGTGTGTTTGGTGGCTCAGAACCATCAAAAAACGTTGAAATATAGTTCAAATTCAATAAAAATCGACAAAAATACAGTTTCTAGCTAAAATTTGATGGTTTCGTTGCACTTTCCGAGCCCGTAGGGTATCTGATTGGCTTAAAAGTACAAGAAAACACTTCAAAAGTGACGTTTCTGAAGAATTTTAACAGTTTTCTTGTATCTACGAACGCCAGAATGCATAAAATTGACCTAAACGTCTCCTTTTCCTATTCTGAGTCGATTCTGCATGCTTTAAGTGTGTTTGGTGGCTCAGAACCATCAAAAAACGTTGAAATATAGTTCAAATTCAATAAAAATCGACAAAAATACAGTTTCTAGCTAAAATTTGATGGTTTCGTTGCACTTTCCGAGCCCGTAGGGTATCTGATTGGCTTAAAAGTACAAGAAAACACTTCAAAAGTGACGTTTCTGAAGAATTTTAACAGTTTTCTTGTATCTACGAACGCCAGAATGCATAAAATTGACCTAAACGTCTCCTTTTCCTATTCTGAGTCGATTCTGCATGCTTTAAGTGTGTTTGGTGGCTCAGAACCATCAAAAAACGTTGAAATATAGTTCAAATTCAATAAAAATCGACAAAAATACAGTTTCTAGCTAAAATTTGATGGTTTCGTTGCACTTTCCGAGCCCGTAGGGTATCTGATTGGCTTAAAAGTACAAGAAAACACTTCAAAAGTGACGTTTCTGAAGAATTTTAACAGTTTTCTTGTATCTACGAACGCCAGAATGCATAAAATTGACCTAAACGTCTCCTTTTCCTATTCTGAGTCGATTCTGCATGCTTTAAGTGTGTTTGGTGGCTCAGAACCATCAAAAAACGTTGAAATATAGTTCAAATTCAATAAAAATCGACAAAAATACAGTTTCTAGCTAAAATTTGATGGTTTCGTTGCACTTTCCGAGCCCGTAGGGTATCTGATTGGCTTAAAAGTACAAGAAAACACTTCAAAAGTGACGTTTCTGAAGAATTTTAACAGTTTTCTTGTATCTACGAACGCCAGAATGCATTAAATTGACCTAAACGTCTCCTTTTCCTATTCTGAGTCGATTCTGCATGCTTTAAGTGTGTTTGGTGGCTCAGAACCATCAAAAAACGTTGAAATATAGTTCAAATTCAATAAAAATCGACAAAAATACAGTTTCTAGCTAAAATTTGATGGTTTCGTTGCACTTTCCGAGCCCGTAGGGTATCTGATTGGCTTAAAAGTACAAGAAAACACTTCAAAAGTGACGTTTCTGAAGAATTTTAACAGTTTTCTTGTATCTACGAACGCCAGAATGCATAAAATTGACCTAAACGTCTCCTTTTCCTATTCTGAGTCGATTCTGCATGCTTTAAGTGTGTTTGGTGGCTCAGAACCATCAAAAAACGTTGAAATATAGTTCAAATTCAATAAAAATCGACAAAAATACAGTTTCTAGCTAAAATTTGATGGTTTCGTTGCACTTTCCGAGCCCGTAGGGTATCTGATTGGCTTAAAAGTACAAGAAAACACTTCAAAAGTGACGTTTCTGAAGAATTTTAACAGTTTTCTAGTATCTACGAACGCCAGAATGCATAAAATTGACCTAAACGTCTCCTTTTCCTATTCTGATTCGATTCTGCATGCTTTAAGTGTGTTTGGTGGCTCAGAACCATCAAAAAACGTTGAAATATAGTTCAAATTCAATAAAAATCGACAAAAATACAGTTTCTAGCTAAAATTTCATGGTTTCGTTGCACTTTCCGAGCCCGTAGGGTATCTGATTGGCTTAAAAGTACAAGAAAACACTTCAAAAGTGACGTTTCTGAAGAATTTTAACAGTTTTCTTGTATCTACGAACGCCAGAATGCATAAAATTGACCTAAACGTCTCCTTTTCCTATTCTGAGTCGATTCTGCATGCTTTAAGTGTGTTTGGTGGCTCAGAACCATCAAAAAACGTTGAAATATAGTTCAAATTCAATAAAAATCGACAAAAATACAGTTTCTAGCTAAAATTTGATGGTTTCGTTGCACTTTCCGAGCCCGTTGGGTATCTGATTGGCTTAAAAGTACAAGAAAACACTTCAAAAGTGACGTTTCTGAAGAATTTTAACAGTTTTCTTGTATCTACGAACGCCAGAATGCATAAAATTGACCTAAACGTCTCCTTTTCCTATTCTGAGTCGATTCTGCATGCTTTAAGTGTGTTTGGTGGCTCAGAACCATCAAAAAACGTTGAAATATAGTTCAAATTCAATAAAAATCGACAAAAATACAGTTTCTAGCTAAAATTAGATGGTTTCGTTGCACTTTCCGAGCCCGTAGGGTATCTGATTGGCTTAAAAGTACAAGAAAACACTTCAAAAGTGACGTTTCTGAAGAATTTTAACAGTTTTCTTGTATCTACGAACGCCAGAATGCATAAAATTGACCTAAACGTCTCCTTTTCCTATTCTGAGTCGATTCTGCATGCTTTAAGTGTGTTTGGTGGCTCAGAACCATCAAAAAACGTTGAAATATAGTTCAAATTCAATAAAAATCGACAAAAATACAGTTTCTAGCTAAAATTTGATGGTTTCGTTGCACTTTCCGAGCCCGTAGGGTATCTGATTGGCTTAAAAGTACAAGAAAACACTTCAAAAGTGACGTTTCTGAAGAATTTTAACAGTTTTCTTGTATCTACGAACGCCAGAATGCATAAAATTGACCTAAACGTCTCCTTTTCCTATTCTGAGTCGATTCTGCATGCTTTAAGTGTGTTTGGTGGCTCAGAACCATCAAAAAACGTTGAAATATAGTTCAAATTCAATAAAAATCGACAAAAATACAGTTTATAGCTAAAATTTGATGGTTTCGTTGCACTTTCCGAGCCCGTAGGGTATCTGATTGGCTTAAAAGTACAAGAAAACACTTCAAAAGTGACGTTTCTGAAGAATTTTAACAGTTTTCTTGTATCTACGAACGCCAGAATGCATAAAATTGACCTAAACGTCTCCTTTTCCTATTCTGAATCGATTCTGCATGCTTTAAGTGTGTTTGGTGGCTCAGAACCATCAAAAAACGTTGAAATATAGTTCAAATTCAATAAAAATCGACAAAAATACAGTTTCTAGCTAAAATTTGATGGTTTCGTTGCACTTTCCGAGCCCGTAGGGTATCTGATTGGCTTAAAAGAACAAGAAAACACTTCAAAAGTGACGTTTCTGAAGAATTTTAACAGTTTTCTTGTATCTACGAACGCCAGAATGCATAAAATTGACCTAAACGTCTCCTTTTCCTATTCTGAGTCGATTCTGCATGCTTTAAGTGTGTTTGGTGGCTCAGAACCATCAAAAAACGTTGAAATATAGTTCAAATTCAATAAAAATCGACAAAAATACAGTTTATAGCTAAAATTTGATGGTTTCGTTGCACTTTCCGAGCCCGTAGGGTATCTGATTGGCTTAAAAGTACAAGAAAACACTTCAAAAGTGACGTTTCTGAAGAATTTTAACAGTTTTCTTGTATCTACGAACGCCAGAATGCATAAAATTGACCTAAACGTCTCCTTTTCCTATTCTGAGTCGATTCTGCATGCTTTAAGTGTGTTTGGTGGCTCAGAACCATAAAAAAACGTTGAAATATAGTTCAAATTCAATAAAAATCGACAAAAATACAGTTTCTAGCTAAAATTTGATGGTTTCGTTGCACTTTCCGAGCCCGTAGGGTATCTGATTGGCTTAAAAGTACAAGAAAACACTTCAAAAGTGACGTTTCTGAAGAATTTTAACAGTTTTCTTGTATCTACGAACGCCAGAATGCATAAAATTGACCTAAACGTCTCCTTTTCCTATTCTGAGTCGATTCTGCATGCTTTAAGTGTGTTTGGTGGCTCAGAACCATCAAAAAACGTTGAAATATAGTTCAAATTCAATAAAAATCGACAAAAATACAGTTTCTAGCTAAAATTTGATGGTTTCGTTGCACTTTCCGAGCCCGTAGGGTATCTGATTGGCTTAAAAGTACAAGAAAACACTTCAAAAGTGACGTTTCTGAAGAATTTTAACAGTTTTCTTGTATCTACGAACGCCAGAATGCATAAAATTGACCTAAACGTCTCCTTTTCCTATTCTGAGTCGATTCTGCATGCTTTAAGTGTGTTTGGTGGCTCAGAACCATCAAAAAACGTTGAAATATAGTTCAAATTCAATAAAAATCGACAAAAATACAGTTTCTAGCTAAAATTTGATGGTTTCGTTGCACTTTCCGAGCCCGTAGGGTATCTGATTGGCTTAAAAGTACAAGAAAACACTTCAAAAGTGACGTTTCTGAAGAATTTTAACAGTTTTCTTGTATCTACGAACGCCAGAATGCATAAAATTGACCTAAACGTCTCCTTTTCCTATTCTGAGTCGATTCAGCATGCTTTAAGTGTGTTTGGTGGCTCAGAACCATCAAAAAACGTTGAAATATAGTTCAAATTCAATAAAAATCGACAAAAATACAGTTTCTAGCTAAAATTTGATGGTTTCGTTGCACTTTCCGAGCCCGTAGGGTATCTGATTGGCTTAAAAGTACAAGAAAACACTTCAAAAGTGACGTTTCTGAAGAATTTTAACAGTTTTCTTGTATCTACGAACGCCAGAATGCATTAAATTGACCTAAACGTCTCCTTTTCCTATTCTGAGTCGATTCTGCATGCTTTAAGTGTGTTTGGTGGCTCAGAACCATCAAAAAACGTTGAAATATAGTTCAAATTCAATAAAAATCGACAAAAATACAGTTTCTAGCTAAAATTTGATGGTTTCGTTGCACTTTCCGAGCCCGTAGGGTATCTGATTGGCTTAAAAGTACAAGAAAACACTTCAAAAGTGACGTTTCTGAAGAATTTTAACAGTTTTCTTGTATCTACGAACGCCAGAATGCATAAAATTGACCTAAACGTCTCCTTTTCCTATTCTGAGTCGATTCTGCATGCTTTAAGTGTGTTTGGTAGCTCAGAACCATCAAAAAACGTTGAAATATAGTTCAAATTCAATAAAAATCGACAAAAATACAGTTTCTAGCTAAAATTTGATGGTTTCGTTGCACTTTCCGAGCCCGTAGGGTATCTGATTGGCTTAAAAGTACAAGAAAACACTTCAAAAGTGACGTTTCTGAAGAATTTTAACAGTTTTCTTGTATCTACGAACGCCAGAATGCATAAAATTGACCTAAACGTCTCCTTTTCCTATTCTGATTCGATTCTGCATGCTTTAAGTGTGTTTGGTGGCTCAGAACCATCAAAAAACGTTGAAATATAGTTCAAATTCAATAAAAATCGACAAAAATACAGTTTCTAGCTAAAATTTGATGGTTTCGTTACACTTTCCGAGCCCGTAGGGTATCTGATTGGCTTAAAAGTACAAGAAAACACTTCAAAAGTGACGTTTCTGAAGAATTTTAACAGTTTTCTTGTATCTACGAATGCCAGAATGCATAAAATTGACCTAAACGTCTCCTTTTCCTATTCTGAGTCGATTCTGCATGCTTTAAGTGTGTTTGGTGGCTCAGAACCATCAAAAAACGTTGAAATATAGTTCAAATTCAATAAAAATCGACAAAAATACAGTTTCTAGCTAAAATTTGATGGTTTCGTTGCACTTTCCGAGCCCGTTGGGTATCTGATTGGCTTAAAAGTACAAGAAAACACTTCAAAAGTGACGTTTCTGAAGAATTTTAACAGTTTTCTTGTATCTACGAACGCCAGAATGCATAAAATTGACCTAAACGTCTCCTTTTCCTATTCTGAGTCGATTCTGCATGCTTTAAGTGTGTTTGGTGGCTCAGAACCATCAAAAAACGTTGAAATATAGTTCAAATTCAATAAAAATCGACAAAAATACAGTTTCTAGCTAAAATTAGATGGTTTCGTTGCACTTTCCGAGCCCGTAGGGTATCTGATTGGCTTAAAAGTACAAGAAAACACTTCAAAAGTGACGTTTCTGAAGAATTTTAACAGTTTTCTTGTATCTACGAACGCCAGAATGCATAAAATTGACCTAAACGTCTCCTTTTCCTATTCTGAGTCGATTCTGCATGCTTTAAGTGTGTTTGGTGGCTCAGAACCATCAAAAAACGTTGAAATATAGTTCAAATTCAATAAAAATCGACAAAAATACAGTTTCTAGCTAAAATTTGATGGTTTCGTTGCACTTTCCGAGCCCGTAGGGTATCTGATTGGCTTAAAAGTACAAGAAAACACTTCAAAAGTGACGTCTCTGAAGAATTTTAACAGTTTTCTTGTATCTACGAACGCCAGAATGCATAAAATTGACCTAAACGTCTCCTTTTCCTATTCTGAGTCGATTCTGCATGCTTTAAGTGTGTTTGGTGGCTCAGAACCATCAAAAAACGTTGAAATATAGTTCAAATTCAATAAAAATCGACAAAAATACAGTTTATAGCTAAAATTTGATGGTTTCGTTGCACTTTCCGAGCCCGTAGGGTATCTGATTGGCTTAAAAGTACAAGAAAACACTTCAAAAGTGACGTTTCTGAAGAATTTTAACAGTTTTCTTGTATCTACGAACGCCAGAATGCATAAAATTGACCTAAACGTCTCCTTTTCCTATTCTGAGTCGATTCTGCATGCTTTAAGTGTTTGGTGGCTCAGAACCATCAAAAAACGTTGAAATATAGTTCAAATTCAATAAAAATCGACAAAAATACAGTTTCTAGCTAAAATTTGATGGTTTCGTTGCACTTTCCGAGCCCGTAGGGTATCTGATTGGCTTAAAAGAACAAGAAAACACTTCAAAAGTGACGTTTCTGAAGAATTTTAACAGTTTTCTTGTATCCACGAACGCCAGAATGCATAAAATTGACCTAAACGTCTCCTTTTCCTATTCTGAGTCGATTCTGCATGCTTTAAGTGTGTTTGGTGGCTCAGAACCATCAAAAAACGTTGAAATATAGTTCAAATTCAATAAAAATCGACAAAAATACAGTTTATAGCTAAAATTTGATGGTTTCGTTGCACTTTCCGAGCCCGTAGGGTATCTGATTGGCTTAAAAGTACAAGAAAACACTTCAAAAGTGACGTTTCTGAAGAATTTTAACAGTTTTCTTGTATCTACGAACGCCAGAATGCATAAAATTGACCTAAACGTCTCCTTTTCCTATTCTGAGTCGATTCTGCATGCTTTAAGTGTGTTTGGTGGCTCAGAACCATCAAAAAACGTTGAAATATAGTTCAAATTCAATAAAAATCGACAAAAATACAGTTTCTAGCTAAAATTTGATGGTTTCGTTGCACTTTCCGAGCCCGTAGGGTATCTGATTGGCTTAAAAGTACAAGAAAACACTTCAAAAGTGACGTTTCTGAAGAATTTTAACAGTTTTCTTGTATCTACGAACGCCAGAATGCATAAAATTGACCTAAACGTCTCCTTTTCCTATTCTGAGTCGATTCTGCATGCTTTAAGTGTGTTTGGTGGCTCAGAACCATCAAAAAACGTTGAAATATAGTTCAAATTCAATAAAAATCGACAAAAATACAGTTTCTAGCTAAAATTTGATGGTTTCGTTGCACTTTCCGAGCCCGTAGGGTATCTGATTGGCTTAAAAGTACAAGAAAACACTTCAAAAGTGACGTTTCTGAAGAATTTTAACAGTTTTCTTGTATCTACGAACGCCAGAATGCATAAAATTGACCTAAACGTCTCCTTTTCCTGTTCTGAGTCGATTCTGCATGCTTTAAGTGTGTTTGGTGGCTCAGAACCATCAAAAAACGTTGAAATATAGTTCAAATTCAATAAAAATCGACAAAAATACAGTTTCTAGCTAAAATTTGATGGTTTCGTTGCACTTTCCGAGCCCGTTGGGTATCTGATTGGCTTAAAAGTACAAGAAAACACTTCAAAAGTGACGTTTCTGAAGAATTTTAACAGTTTTCTTGTATCTACGAACGCCAGAATGCATAAATTTGACCTAAACGTCTCCTTTTCCTATTCTGAGTCGATTCTGCATGCTTTAAGTGTGTTTGGTGGCTCAGAACCATCAAAAAACGTTGAAATATAGTTCAAATTCAATAAAAATCGACAAAAATACAGTTTCTAGCTAAAATTTGATGGTTTCGTTGCACTTTCCGAGCCCGTAGGGTATCTGATTGGCTTAAAAGTACAAGAAAACACTTCAAAAGTGACGTTTCTGAAGAATTTTAACAGTTTTCTTGTATCTACGAACGCCAGAATGCATAAAATTGACCTAAACGTCTCCTTTTCCTATTCTGAGTCGATTCTGCATGCTTTAAGTGTGTTTGGTGGCTCAGAACCATCAAAAAACGTTGAAATATAGTTCAAATTCAATAAAAATCGACAAAAATACAGTTTCTAGCTAAAATTTGATGGTTTCGTTGCACTTTCCGAGCCCGTAGGGTATCTGATTGGCTTAAAAGTACAAGAAAACACTTCAAAAGTGACGTTTCTGAAGAATTTTAACAGTTTTCTTGTATCTACGAACGCCAGAATGCATAAAATTGACCTAAACGTCTCCTTTTCCTATTCTGAGTCGATTCTGCATGCTTTAAGTGTGTTTGGTGGCTCAGAACCATCAAAAAACGTTGAAATATAGTTCAAATTCAATAAAAATCGACAAAAATACAGTTTCTAGCTAAAATTTGATGGTTTCGTTGCACTTTCCGAGCCCGTAGGGTATCTGATTGGCTTAAAAGTACAAGAAAACACTTCAAAAGTGACATTTCTGAAGAATTTTAACAGTTTTCTTGTATCTACGAACGCCAGAATGCATAAAATTGACCTAAACGTCTCCTTTTCCTATTCTGAGTCGATTCTGCATGCTTTAAGTGTGTTTGGTGGCTCAGAACCATCAAAAAACGTTGAAATATAGTTCAAATTCAATAAAAATCGACAAAAATACAGTTTCTAGCTAAAATTTGATGGTTTCGTTGCACTTTCCGAGCCCGTTGGGTATCTGATTGGCTTAAAAGTACAAGAAAACACTTCAAAAGTGACGTTTCTGAAGAATTTTAACAGTTTTCTTGTATCTACGAACGCCAGAATGCATAAAATTGACCTAAACGTCTCCTTTTCCTATTCTGAGTCGATTCTGCATGCTTTAAGTGTGTTTGGTGGCTCAGAACCATCAAAAAACGTTGAAATATAGTTCAAATTCTATAAAAATCGACAAAAATACAGTTTCTAGCTAAAATTTGATGGTTTCGTTGCACTTTCCGAGCCCGTAGGGTATCTGATTGGCTTAAAAGTACAAGAAAACACTTCATAAGTGACGTTTCTGAAGAATTTTAACAGTTTTCTTGTATCTACGAACGCCAGAATGCATAAAATTGACCTAAACGCCTCCTTTTCCTATTCTGAGTCGATTCTGCATGCTTTAAGTGTGTTTGGTGGCTCAGAACCATCAAAAAACGTTGAAATATAGTTCAAATTCAATAAAAATCGACAAAAATACAGTTTCTAGCTAAAATTTGATGGTTTCGTTGCACTTTCCGAGCCCGTAGGGTATCTGATTGGCTTAAAAGTACAAGAAAACACTTCAAAAGTGACGTTTCTGAAGAATTTTAACAGTTTTCTTGTATCTACGAAAGCCAGAATGCATAAAATTGACCTAAACGTCTCCTTTTCCTATTCTGAGTCGATTCTGCATGCTTTAAGTGTGTTTGGTGGCTCAGAACCATCAAAAAACGTTGAAATATAGTTCAAATTCAATAAAAATCGACAAAAATACAGTTTCTAGCTAAAATTTGATGGTTTCGTTGCACTTTCCGAGCCCGTGGGGTATCTGATTGGCTTAAAAGTACAAGAAAACACTTCAAAAGTGACGTTTCTGAAGAATTTTAACAGTTTTCTTGTATCTACGAACGCCAGAATGCATAAAATTGACCTAAACGTCTCCTTTTCCTATTCTGAGTCGATTCTGCATGCTTTAAGTGTGTTTGGTGGCTCAGAACCATCAAAAAACGATGAAATATAGTTCAAATTCAATAAAAATCGGCAAAAATACAGTTTCTAGCTAAAATTTGATGGTTTCTTTGCACTTTCCGAGCCCGTAGGGTATCTGATTGGCTTAAAAGTACAAGAAAACACTTCAAAAGTGACGTTTCTGAAGAATTTTAACAGTTTTCTTGTATCTACGAACGCCAGAATGCATAAAATTGACCTAAACGTCTCCTTTTCCTATTCTGAGTCGATTCTGCATGCTTTAAGTGTGTTTGGTGGCTCAGAACCATCAAAAAACGTTGAAATATAGTTCAAATTCAATAAAAATCGACAAAAATACAGTTTCTAGCTAAAATTTGATGGTTTCGTTGCACTTTCCGAGCCCGTTGGGTATCTGATTGGCTTAAAAGTACAAGAAAACACTTCAAAAGTGACGTTTCTGAAGAATTTTAACAGTTTTCTTGTATCTACGAACGCCAGAATGCATAAAATTGACCTAAACGTCTCCTTTTCCTATTCTGAGTCGATTCTGCATGCTTTAAGTGTGTTTGGTGGCTCAGAACCATCAAAAAACGTTGAAATATAGTTCAAATTCAATAAAAATCGACAAAAATACAGTTTCTAGCTAAAATTTGATGCTTTCGTTGCACTTTCCGAGCCCGTAGGGTATCTGATTGGCTTAAAAGTACAAGAAAACACTTCAAAAGTGACGTTTCTGAAGAATTTTAACAGTTTTCTTGTATCTACGAACGCCAGAATGCATAAAATTGACCTAAACGTCTCCTTTTCCTATTCTGAGTCGATTCTGCATGCTTTAAGTGTGTTTGGTGGCTCAGAACCATCAAAAAACGTTGAAATATAGTTCAAATTCAATAAAAATCGACAAAAATACAGTTTCTAGCTAAAATTTGATGGTTTCGTTGCACTTTCCGAGCCCGTAGGGTATCTGATTGGCTTAAAAGTACAAGAAAACACTTCAAAAGTGACGTTTCTGAAGAATTTTAACAGTTTTCTTGTATCTACGAACGCCAGAATGCATAAAATTGACCTAAACGTCTCCTTTTCCTATTCTGAGTCGATTCTGCATGCTTTAAGTGTGTTTGGTGGCTCAGAACCATCAAAAAACGTTGAAATATAGTTCAAATTCAATAAAAATCGACAAAAATACAGTTTCTAGCTAAAATTTGATGGTTTCGTTGCACTTTCCGAGCCCGTAGGGTATCTGATTGGCTTAAAAGTACAAGAAAACACTTCAAAAGTGACGTTTCTGAAGAATTTTAACAGTTTTCTTGTATCTACGAACGCCAGAATGCATAAAATTGACCTAAACGTCTCCTTTTCCTATTCTGAGTCGATTCTGCATGCTTTAAGTGTGTTTGGTGGCTCAGAACCATCAAAAAACGTTGAAATATAGTTCAAATTCAATAAAAATCGACAAAAATACAGTTTCTAGCTAAAATTTGATGGTTTCGTTGCACTTTCCGAGCCCGTAGGGTATCTGATTGGCTTAAAAGTACAAGAAAACACTTCAAAAGTGACGTTTCTGAAGAATTTTAACAGTTTTCTTGTATCTACGAACGCCAGAATGCATAAAATTGACCTAAACGTCTCCTTTTCCTATTCTGAGTCGATTCTGCATGCTTTAAGTGTGTTTGGTGGCTCAGAACCATCAAAAAACGTTGAAATATAGTTCAAATTCAATAAAAATCGACAAAAATACAGTTTCTAGCTAAAATTTGATGGTTTCGTTGCACTTTCCGAGCCCGTAGGGTATCTGATTGGCTTAAAAGTACAAGAAAACACTTCAAAAGTGACGTTTCTGAAGAATTTTAACAGTTTTCTTGCATCTACGAACGCCAGAATGCATAAAATTGACCTAAACGTCTCCTTTTCCTATTCTGAGTCGATTCTGCATGCTTTAAGTGTGTTTGGTGGCTCAGAACCATCAAAAAACGTTGAAATATAGTTCAAATTCAATAAAAATCGACAAAAATACAGTTTCTAGCTAAAATTTGATGGTTTCGTTGCACTTTCCGAGCCCGTAGGGTATCTGATTGGCTTTAAAGTACAAGAAAACACTTCAAAAGTGATGTTTCTGAAGAATTTTAACAGTTTTCTTGTATCTACGAACGCCAGAATGCATAAAATTGACCTAAACGTCTCCTTTTCCTATTCTGAGTCGATTCTGCATGCTTTAAGTGTGTTTGGTGGCTCAGAACCATCAAAAAACGTTGAAATATAGTTCAAATTCAATAAAAATCGACAAAAATACAGTTTCTAGCTAAAATTTGATAGTTTCGTTGCACTTTCCGAGCCCGTTGGGTATCTGATTGGCCTAAAAGTACAAGAAAACACTTCAAAAGTGACGTTTCTGAAGAATTTTAACAGTTTTCTTGTATCTACGAACGCCAGAATGCATAAAATTGACCTAAACGTCTCCTTTTCCTATTCTGAGTCGATTCTGCATGCTTTAAGTGTGTTTGGTGGCTCAGAACCATCAAAAAACGTTGAAATATAGTTCAAATTCAATAAAAATCGACAAAAATACAGTTTCTAGCTAAAATTTGATGGTTTCGTTGCACTTTCCGAGCCCGTAGGGTATCTGATTGGCTTAAAAGTACAAGAAAACACTTCAAAAGAGACGTTTCTGAAGAATTTTAACAGTTTTCTTGTATCCACGAACGCCAGAATGCATAAAATTGACCTAAACGTCTCCTTTTCCTATTCTGAGTCGATTCTGCATGCTTTAAGTGTGTTTGGTGGCTCAGAACCATCAAAAAACGTTGAAATATAGTTCAAATTCAATAAAAATCGACAAAAATACAGTTTCTAGCTAAAATTTGATGGTTTCGTTGCACTTTCCGAGCCCGTAGGGTATCTGATTGGCTTAAAAGTACAAGAAAACACTTCAAAAGTGACGTTTCTGAAGAATTTTAACAGTTTTCTTGTATCTACGAACGCCAGAATGCATAAAATTGACCTAAACGTCTCCTTTTCCTATTCTGAGTCGATTCTGCATGCTTTAAGTGTGTTTGGTGGCTCAGAACCATCAAAAAACGTTGAAATATAGTTCAAATTCAATAAAAATCGACAAAAATACAGTTTCTAGCTAAAATTTGATGGTTTCGTTGCACTTTCCGAGCCCGTAGGGTATCTGATTGGCTTAAAAGTACAAGAAAACACTTCAAAAGTGACGTTTCTGAAGAATTTTAACAGTTTTCTTGTATCTACGAACGCCAGAATGCATAAAATTGACCTAAACGTCTCCTTTTCCTATTCTGAGCCGATTCTGCATGCTTTAAGTGTGTTTGGTGGCTCAGAACCATCAAAAAACGTTGAAATATAGTTCAAATTCAATAAAAATCGACAAAAATACAGTTTCTAGCTAAAATTTGATGGTTTCGTTGCACTTTCCGAGCCCGTAGGGTATCTGATTGGCTTAAAAGTACAAGAAAACACTTCAAAAGTGACGTTTCTGAAGAATTTTAACAGTTTTCTTGTATCTACGAACGCCAGAATGCATAAAATTGACCTAAACGTCTCCTTTTCCTATTCTGAGTCGATTCTGCATGCTTTAAGTGTGTTTGGTGGCTCAGAACCATCAAAAAACTTTGAAATATAGTTCAAATTCAATAAAAATCGACAAAAATACAGTTTCTAGCTAAAATTTGATGGTTTCGTTGCACTTTCCGAGCCCGTAGGGTATCTGATTGGCTTAAAAGTACAAGAAAACACTTCAAAAGTGACGTTTCTGAAGAATTTTAACAGTTTTCTTGTATCTACGAACGCCAGAATGCATAAAATTGACCTAAACGTCTCCTTTTCCTATTCTGAGTCGATTCTGCATGCTTTAAGTGTGTTTGGTGGCTCAGAACCATCAAAAAACTTTGAAATATAGTTCAAATTCAATAAAAATCGACAAAAATACAGTTTCTAGCTAAAATTTGATGGTTTCGTTGCACTTTCCGAGCCCGTAGGGTATCTGATTGGCTTAAAAGTACAAGAAAACACTTCAAAAGTGACGTTTCTGAAGAATTTTAACAGTTTTCTTGTATCTACGAACGCCAGAATGCATAAAATTGACCTAAACGTCTCCTTTTCCTATTCTGAGTCGATTCTGCATGCTTTAAGTGTGTTTGGTGGCTCAGAACCATCAAAAAACGTTGAAATATAGTTCAAATTCAATAAAAATCGACAAAAATACAGTTTCTAGCTAAAATTTGATGGTTTCGTTGCACTTTCCGAGCCCGTAGGGTATCTGATTGGCTTAAAAGTACAAGAAAACACTTCAAAAGTGACGTTTCTGAAGAATTTTAACAGTTTTCTTGTATCTACGAACGCCAGAATGCATAAAATTGACCTACACGTCTCCTTTTCCTATTCTGAGTCGATTCTGCATGCTTTAAGTGTGTTTGGTGGCTCAGAACCATCAAAAAACGTTGAAATATAGTTCAAATTCAATAAAAATCGACAAAAATACAGTTTCTAGCTAAAATTTGATGGTTTCGTTGCACTTTCCGAGCCCGTAGGGTATCTGATTGGCTTAAAAGTACAAGAAAACACTTCAAAAGTGACGTTTCTGAAGAATTTTAACAGTTTTCTTGTATCTACGAACGCCAGAATGCATAAAATTGACCTAAACGTCTCCTTTTCCTATTCTGAGTCGATTCTGCATGCTTTAAGTGTGTTTGGTGGCTCAGAACCATCAAAAAACGTTGAAATATAGTTCAAATTCAATAAAAATCGACAAAAATACAGTTTCTAGCTAAAATTTGATGGTTTCGTTGCACTTTCCGAGCCCGTAGGGTATCTGATTGGCTTAAAAGTACAAGAAAACACTTCAAAAGTGACGTTTCTGAAGAATTTTAACAGTTTTCTTGTATCTACGAACGCCAGAATGCATAAAATTGACCTAAACGTCTCCTTTTCCTATTCTGAGTCGATTCTGCATGCTTTAAGTGTGTTTGGTGGCTCAGAACCATCAAAAAACGTTGAAAAATAGTTCAAATTCAATAAAAATCGACAAAAGTACAGTTTCTAGCTAAAATTTGATGGTTTCGTTGCACTTTCCGAGCCCGTAGGGTATCTGATTGGCTTAAAAGTACAAGAAAACACTTCAAAAGTGACATTTCTGAAGAATTTTAACAGTTTTCTTGTATCTACGAACTCCAGAATGCATAAAATTGACCTAAACGTCTCCTTTTCCTATTCTGAGTCGATTCTGCATGCTTTAAGTGTGTTTGGTGGCTCAGAACCATCAAAAAACGTTGAAATATAGTTCAAATTCAATAAAAATCGACAAAAATACAGTTTCTAGCTAAAATTTGATGGTTTCGTTGCACTTTCCGAGCCCGTAGAGTATCTGATTGGCTTAAAAGTACAAGAAAACACTTCAAAAGTGACGTTCCTGAAGAATTTTAACAGTTTTCTTGTATCTACGAACGCCAGAATGCATAAAATTGACCTAAACGTCTCCTTTTCCTATTCTGAGTCGATTCTGCATGCTTTAAGTGTGTTTGGTGGCTCAGAACCATCAAAAAACGTTGAAATATAGTTCAAATTCAATAAAAATCGACAAAAATACAGTTTCTAGCTAAAATTTGATGGTTTCGTTGCACTTTCCGAGCCCGTAGGGTATCTGATTGGCTTAAAAGTACAAGAAAACACTTCAAAAGTGACGTTTCTGAAGAATTTTAACAGTTTTCTTGTATCTACGAACGCCAGAATGCATGAAATTGACCTAAACGTCTCCTTTTCCTATTCTGAGTCGATTCTGCATGCTTTAAGTGTGTTTGGTGGCTCAGAACCATCAAAAAACGTTGAAATATAGTTCAAATTCAATAAAAATCGACAAAAATACAGTTTCTAGCTAAAATTTGATGGTTTCGTTGCACTTTCCGAGCCCGTAGGGTATCTGATTGGCTTAAAAGTACAAGAAAACACTTCAAAAGTGACGTTTCTGAAGAATTTTAACAGTTTTCGTGTATCTACGAACGCCTGAATGCATAAAATTGACCTAAACGTCTCCTTTTCCTATTCTGAGTCGATTCTGCATGCTTTAAGTGTGTTTGGTGGCTCAAAACCATCAAAAAACGTTGAAATATAGTTCAAATTCAATAAAAATCGACAAAAATACAGTTTTTAGCTAAAATTTGATGGTTTCGTTGCACTTTCCGAGCCCGTAGGGTATCTGATTGGCTTAAAAGTACAAGAAAACACTTCAAAAGTGACGTTTCTGAAGAATTTTAACAGTTTTCTTGTATCTACGAACGCCAGAATGCATAAAATTGACCTAAACGTCTCCTTTTCCTATTCTGAGTCGATTCTGCATGCTTTAAGTGTGTTTGGTGGCTCAGAACCATCAAAAAACGTTGAAATATAGTTCAAATTCAATAAAAATCGACAAAAATACAGTTTCTAGCTAAAATTTGATGGTTTCGTTGCACTTTCCGAGCCCGTAGGGTATCTGATTGGCTTAAAAGTACAAGAAAACACTTCAAAAGTGACGTTTCTGAAGAATTTTAACAGTTTTCTTGTATCTACGAACGCCAGAATGCATAAAATTGACCTAAACGTCTCCTTTTCCTATTCTGAGTCGATTCTGCATGCTTTAAGTGTGTTTGGTGGCTCAGAACCATCATAAAACGTTGAAATATAGTTCAAATTCAATAAAAATCGACAAAAATACAGTTTCTAGCTAAAATTTGATGGTTTCGTTGCACTTTCCGAGCCCGTAGGGTATCTGATTGGCTTAAAAGTACAAGAAAACACTTCAAAAGTGACGTTTCTGAAGAATTTTAACAGTTTTCTTGTATCTACGAACGCCAGAATGCATAAAATTGACCTAAACGTCTCCTTTTCCTATTCTGAGTCGATTCTGCATGCTTTAAGTGTGTTTGGTGGCTCAGAACCATCAAAAAACGTTGAAATATAGTTCAAATTCAATAAAAATCGACAAAAATACAGTTTCTAGCTAAAATTTGATGGTTTCGTTGCACTTTCCGAGCCCGTAGGGTGTCTGATTGGCTTAAAAGTACAAGAAAACACTTCAAAAGTGACGTTTCTGAAGAATTTTAACAGTTTTCTTGTATCTACGAACGCCAGAATGCATAAAATTGACCTAAACGTCTCCTTTTCCTATTCTGAGTCGATTCTGCATGCTTTAAGTGTGTTTGGTGGCTCAGAACCATCAAAAAACGTTGAAATATAGTTCAAATTCAATAAAAATCGACAAAAATACAGTTTCTAGCTAAAATTTGATGGTTTCGTTGCACTTTCCGAGCCCGTAGGGTATCTGATTGGCTTAAAAGAACAAGAAAACACTTCAAAATTGACGTTTCTGAAGAATTTTAACAGTTTTCTTGTATCTACGAACGCCAGAATGCATAAAATTGACCTAAACGTCTCCTTTTCCTATTCTGAGTCGATTCTGCATGCTTTAAGTGTGTTTGGTGGCTCAGAACCATCAAAAAACGTTGAAATATAGTTCAAATTCAATAAAAATCGACAAAAATACAGTTTCTAGCAAAAATTTGATGGTTTCGTTGCACTTTCCGAGCCCGTAGGGTATCTGATTGGCTTAAAAGTACAAGAAAACACTTCAAAAGTGACGTTTCTGAAGAATTTTAACAGTTTTCTTGTATCTACGAACGCCAGAATGCATAAAATTGACCTAAACTTCTCCTTTTCCTATTCTGAGTCGATTCTGCATGCTTTAAGTGTGTTTGGTGGCTCAGAACCATCAAAAAACGTTGAAATATAGTTCAAATTCAATAAAAATCGACAAAAATACAGTTTCTAGCTAAAATTTGATGGTTTCGTTGCACTTTCCGAGCCCGTAGGGTATCTGATTGGCTTAAAAGTACAAGAAAACACTTCAAAAGTGACGTTTCTGAAGAATTTTAACAGTTTTCTTGTATCTACGAACGCCAGAATGCATAAAATTGACCTAAACGTCTCCTTTTCCTATTCTGAGTCGATTCTGCATGCTTTAAGTGTGTTTGGTGGCTCAGAACCATCAAAAAACGTTGAAATATAGTTCAAATTCAATAAAAATCGACAAAAATACAGTTTCTATCTAAAATTTGATGGTTTCGTTGCACTTTCCGAGCCCGTAGGGTATCTGATTGGCTTAAAAGTACAAGAAAACACTTCAAAAGTGACGTTTCTGAAGAATTTTAACAGTTTTCTTGTATCTACGAACGCCAGAATGCATAAAATTGACCTAAACTTCTCCTTTTCCTATTCTGAGTCGATTCTGCATGCTTTAAGTGTGTTTGGTGGCTCAGAATCATCAAAAAACGTTGAAATATAGTTCAAATTCAATAAAAATCGACAAAAATACAGTTTCTAGCTAAAATTTTATGGTTTCGTTGCACTTTCCGAGCCCGTAGGGTATCTGATTGGCTTAAAAGTACAAGAAAACACTTCAAAAGTGACGTTTCTGAAGAATTTTAACAGTTTTCTTGTATCTACGAACGCCAGAATGCATAAAATTGACCTAAACGTCTCCTTTTCCTATTCTGAGTCGATTCTGCATGCTTTAAGTGTGTTTGGTGGCTCAGAACCATCAAAAAACGTTGAAATATAGTTCAAATTCAATAAAAATCGACAAAAATACAGTTTCTATCTAAAATTTGATGGTTTCGTTGCACTTTCCGAGCCCGTAGGGTATCTGATTGGCTTAAAAGTACAAGAAAACACTTCAAAAGTGACGTTTCTGAAGAATTTTAACAGTTTTCTTGTATCTACGAACGCCAGAATGCATAAAATTGACCTAAACGTCTCCTTTTCCTATTCTGAGTCGATTCTGCATGCTTTAAGTGTGTTTGGTGGCTCAGAACCATCAAAAAACGTTGAAATATAGTTCAAATTCAATAAAAATCGACAAAAATACAGTTTCTAGCTAAAATTTGATGGTTTCGTTGTACTTTCCGAGCCCGTAGGGTATCTGATTGGCTTAAAAGTACAAGAAAACACTTCAAAAGTGACGTTTCTGAAGAATTTTAACAGTTTTCTTGTATCTACGAACGCCAGAATGCATAAAATTGACCTAAACGTCTCCTTTACCTATTCTAAGTCGATTCTGCATGCTTTAAGTGTGTTTGGTGGCTCAGAACCATCAAAAAACGTTGAAATATAGTTCAAATTCAATAAAAATCGACAAAAATACAGTTTCTAGCTAAAATTTGATGGTTTCGTTGCACTTTCCGAGCCCGTAGGGTATCTGATTGGCTTAAAAGTACAAGAAAACACTTCAAAAGTGACGTTTCTGAAGAATTTTAACAGTTTTCTTGTATCTACGAACGCCAGAATGCATAAAATTGACCTAAACGTCTCCTTTTCCTATTCTGAGTCGATTCTGCATGCTTTAAGTGTGTTTGGTGGCTCAGAACCATCAAAAAACTTTGAAATATAGTTCAAATTCAATAAAAATCGACAAAAATACAGTTTCTAGCTAAAATTTGATGGTTTTGTTGCACTTTCCGAGCCCGTAGGGTATCTGATTGGCTTAAAAGTACAAGAAAACACTTCAAAAGTGACGTTTCTGAAGAATTTTAACAGTTTTCTTGTATCTACGAACGCCAGAATGCATAAAATTGACCTAAACGTCTCCTTTTCCTATTCTGAGTCGATTCTGCATGCTTTAAGTGTGTTTGGTGGCTCAGAACCATCAAAAAACGTTGAAATATAGTTCAAATTCAATAAAAATCGACAAAAATACAGTTTCTAGCTAAAATTTGATGGTTTCGTTGCACTTTCCGAGCCCGTAGGGTATCTGATTGGCTTAAAAGTACAAGAAAACACTTCAAAAGTGACGTTTCTGAAGAATTTTAACAGTTTTCTTGTATCTACGAACGCCAGAATGCATAAAATTGACCTAAACTTCTCCTTTTCCTATTCTGAGTCGATTCTGCATGCTTTAAGTGTGTTTGGTGGCTCAGAACCATCAAAAAACGTTGAAATATAGTTCAAATTCAATAAAAATCGACAAAAATACAGTTTCTAGCTAAAATTTGATGGTTTCGTTGCACTTTCCGAGCTCGTAGGGTATCTGATTGGCTTAAAAGTACAAGAAAACACTTCAAAAGTGACGTTTCTGAAGAATTTTAACAGTTTTCTTGTATCTACGAACGCCAGAATGCATAAAATTGACCTAAACGTCTCCTTTTCCTATTCTGAGTCGATTCTGCATGCTTTAAGTGTGTTTGGTGGCTCAGAACCATCAAAAAACGTTGAAATATAGTTCAAATTCAATAAAAATCGACAAAAATACAGTTTCTAGCTAAAATTTGATGGTTTCGTTGCACTTTCCGAGCCCGTTGGGTATCTGATTGGCTTAAAAGTACAAGAAAACACTTCAAAAGTGACGTTTCTGAAGAATTTTAACAGTTTTCTTGTATCTACGAACGCCAGAATGTATAAAATTGACCTAAACGTCTCCTTTTCCTATTCTGAGTCGATTCTGCATGCTTTAAGTGTGTTTGGTTGCTCAGAACCATCAAAAAACGTTGAAATATAGTTCAAATTCAATAAAAATCGACAAAAATACAGTTTCTAGCTAAAATTTGATGGTTTCGTTGCACTTTGCGAGCCCGTAGGGTATCTGATTGGCTTAAAAGTACAAGAAAACACTTCAAAAGTGACGTTTCTGAAGAATTTTAACAGTTTTCTTGTATCTACGAACGCCAGAATGCATAAAATTGACCTAAACGTCTCCTTTTCCTATTCTGAGTCGATTCTGCATGCTTTAAGTGTGTTTGGTGGCTCAGAACCATCAAAAAACTTTGAAATATAGTTCAAATTCAATAAAAATCGACAAAAATACAGTTTCTAGCTAAAATTTGATGGTTTCGTTGCACTTTCCGAGCCCGTAGGGTATCTGATTGGCTTAAAAGTACAAGAAAACACTTCAAAAGTGACGTTTCTGAAGAATTTTAACAGTTTTCTTGTATCTACGAACGCCAGAATGCATAAAATTGACCTAAACTTCTCCTTTTCCTATTCTGAGTCGATTCTGCATGCTTTAAGTGTGTTTGGTGGCTCAGAACCATCAAAAAACGTTGAAATATAGTTCAAATTCAATAAAAATCGACAAAAATACAGTTTCTAGCTAAAATTTGATGGTTTCGTTGCACTTTCCGAGCCCGTAGGGTATCTGATTGGCTTAAAAGTACAAGAAAACACTTCAAAAGTGACGTTTCTGAAGAATTTTAACAGTTTTCTTGTATCTACGAACGCCAGAATGCATAAAATTGACCTAAACATCTCCTTTTCCTATTCTGAGTCGATTCTGCATGCTTTAAGTGTGTTTGGTGGCTCAGAACCATCAAAAAACGTTGAAATATAGTTCAAATTCAATAAAAATCGACAAAAATACAGTTTCTAGCTAAAATTTGATGGTTTCGTTGCACTTTGCGAGCCCGTAGGGTATCTGATTGGCTTAAAAGTACAAGAAAACACTTCAAAAGTGACGTTTCTGAAGAATTTTAACAGTTTTCTTGTATCTACGAACGCCAGAATGCATAAAATTGACCTAAACGTCTCCTTTTCCTATTCTGAGTCGATTCTGCATGCTTTAAGTGTGTTTGGTGGCTCAGAACCATCAAAAAACGTTGAAATATAGTTCAAATTCAATAAAAATCGACAAAAATACAGTTTCTAGCTAAAATTTGATGGTTTCGTTGCACTTTCCGAGCCCGTAGGGTATCTGATTGGCTTAAAAGTACAAGAAAACACTTCAAAAGTGATGTTTCTGAAGAATTTTAACAGTTTTCTTGTATCTACGAACGCCAGAATGCATAAAATTGACCTAAACGTCTCCTTTTCCTATTCTGAGTCGATTCTGCATGCTTTAAGTGTGTTTGGTGGCTCAGAACCATCAAAAAACGTTGAAATATAGTTCAAATTCAATAAAAATCGACAAAAATACAGTTTCTAGCTAAAATTTGATGGTTTCGTTGCACTTTCCGAGCCCGTAGGGTATCTGATTGGCTTAAAAGTACAAGAAAACACTTCAAAAGTGACGTTTCTGAAGAATTTTAACAGTTTTCTTGTATCTACGAACGCCAGAATGCATAAAATTGACCTAAACGTCTCCTTTTCCTATTCTGAGTCGATTCT
The DNA here is from genome assembly GCF_036711695.1 of Zophobas morio. Lineage (NCBI taxonomy): Eukaryota > Metazoa > Arthropoda > Insecta > Coleoptera > Tenebrionidae > Zophobas > Zophobas morio. Next base: position 128,993 of record NW_026972637.1, read on the forward strand.
GCATGCTTTAAGTGTGTTTGGTGGCTCAGAACCATCAAAAAACGTTGAAATATAGTTCAAATTCAATAAAAATCGACAAAAATACAGTTTCTAGCTAAAATTTGATGGTTTCGTTGCACTTTCCGAGCCCGTTGGGTATCTGATTGGCTTAAAAGTACAAGAAAACACTTCAAAAGTGATGTTTCTGAAGAATTTTAACAGTTTTCTTGTATCTACGAACGCCAGAATGCATAAAATTGACCTAAACGTCTCCTTTTCCTATTCTGAGTCGATTCTGCATGCTTTAAGTGTGTTTGGTGGCTCAGAACCATCAAAAAACGTTGAAATATAGTTCAAATTCAATAAAAATCGACAAAAATACAGTTTCTAGCTAAAATTTGATGGTTTCGTTGCACTTTCCGAGCCCGTAGGGTATCTGATTGGCTTAAAAGTACAAGAAAACACTTCAAAAGTGACGTTTCTGAAGAATTTTAACAGTTTTCTTGTATCTACGAACGCCAGAATGCATAAAATTGACCTAAACGTCTCCTTTTCCTATTCTGAGTCGATTCTGCATGCTTTAAGTGTGTTTGGTGGCTCAGAACCATCAAAAAACGTTGAAATATAGTTCAAATTCAATAAAAATCGACAAAAATACAGTTTCTAGCTAAAATTTGATGGTTTCGTTGCACTTTCCGAGCCCGTAGGGTATCTGATTGGCTTAAAAGTACAAGAAAACACTTCAAAAGTGACGTTTCTGAAGAATTTTTACAGTTTTCTTGTATCTACGAACGCCAGAATGCATAAAATTGACCTAAACGTCTCCTTTTCCTATTCTGAGTCGATTCTGCATGCTTTAAGTGTGTTTGGTGGCTCAGAACCATCAAAAAACGTTGAAATATAGTTCAAATTCAATAAAAATCGACAAAAATACAGTTTCTAGCTAAAATTTGATGGTTTCGTTGCACTTTCCGAGCCCGTAGGGTATCTGATTGGCTTAAAAGTACAAGAAAACACTTCAAAAGTGACGTTTCTGAAGAATTTTAACAGTTTTCTTGTATCTACGAACGCCAGAATGCATAAAATTGACCTAAACGTCTCCTTTTCCTATTCTGAGTCGATTCTGCATGCTTTAAGTGTGTTTGGTGGCTCAGAACCATCAAAAAACGTTGAAATATAGTTCAAATTCAATAAAAATCGACAAAAATACAGTTTCTAGCTAAAATTTGATGGTTTCGTTGCACTTTCCGAGCCCGTAGGGTATCTGATTGGCTTAAAAGTACAAGAAAACACTTCAAAAGTGACGTTTCTGAAGAATTTTAACAGTTTTCTTGTATCTACGAACGCCAGAATGCATAAAATTGACCTAAACATCTCCTTTTCCTATTCTGAGTCGATTCTGCATGCTTTAAGTGTGATTGGTGGCTCAGAACCATCAAAAAACATTGAAATATAGTTCAAATTCAATAAAAATCGACAAAAATACAGTTTCTAGCTAAAATTTGATGGTTTCGTTGCACTTTCCGAGCCCGTAGGGTATCTGATTGGCTTAAAAGTACAAGAAAACACTTCAAAAGTGACGTTTCTGAAGAATTTTAACAGTTTTCTTGTATCTACGAACGCCAGAATGCATAAAATTGACCTAAACGTCTCCTTTTCCTATTCTGAGTCGATTCTGCATGCTTTAAGTGTGTTTGGTGGCTCAGAACCATCAAAAAACGTTGAAATATAGTTCAAATTCAATAAAAATCGACAAAAATACAGTTTCTAGCTAAAATTTGATGGTTTCGTTGCACTTTCCGAGCCCGTAGGGTATCTGATTGGCTTAAAAGTACAAGAAAACACTTCAAAAGTGACGTTTCTGAAGAATTTTAACAGTTTTCTTGTATCTACGAACGCCAGAATGCATAAAATTGACCTAAACGTCTCCTTTTCCTATTCTGAGTCGATTCTGCATGCTTTAAGTGTGTTTGGTGGCTCAGAACCATCAAAAAACGTTGAAATATAGTTCAAATTCAATAAAAATCGACAAAAATACAGTTTCTAGCTAAAATTTGATGGTTTCGTTGCACTTTCCGAGCCCGTAGGGTATCTGATTGGCTTAAAAGTACAAGAAAACACTTCAAAAGTGACGTTTCTGAAGAATTTTAACAGTTTTCTTGTATCTACGAACGCCAGAATGCATAAAATTGACCTAAACGTCTCCTTTTCCTATTCTGAGTCGATTCTGCATGCTTTAAGTGTGTTTGGTGGCTCAGAACCATCAAAAAACGTTGAAATATAGTTCAAATTCAATAAAAATCGACAAAAATACAGTTTCTAGCTAAAATTTGATGGTTTCGTTGCACTTTCCGAGCCCGTAGGGTATCTGATTGGCTTAAAAGTACAAGAAAACACTTCAAAAGTGACGTTTCTGAAGAATTTTAACAGTTTTCTTGTATCTACGAACGCCAGAATGCATAAAATTGACCTAAACGTCTCCTTTTCCTATTATGAGTCGATTCTGCATGCTTTAAGTGTGTTTGGTGGCTCAGAACCATCAAAAAACGTTGAAATATAGTTCAAATTCAATAAAAATCGACAAAAATACAGTTTCTAGCTAAAATTTGATGGTTTCGTTGCACTTTCCGAGCCCGTAGGGTATCTGATTGGCTTAAAAGTACAAGAAAACACTTCAAAAGTGACGTTTCTGAAGAATTTTAACAGTTTTCTTGTATCTACGAACGCCAAAATGCATAAAATTGACCTAAACGTCTCCTTTTCCTATTCTG